>NC_088346.1:9640000-9777500 GCF_036884655.1 Musa acuminata AAA Group | reverse complement strand
AAGACAGTGTTTGTTGTTTCCGTATCTAGTGTCGCTGTCGTGTTGTTGATGTTTTTGTTATCTTCTGCAACCTTTCCCAAATATGTTAAAAAATGCTATGGGTCAATTTGGTACTTCTTTTAGTGGGCCTTTGTGCAACTGTAAGTTCACTCCATTCTGGCATAGGCTAAGGTCACGTTAACCTCTTGACGGACATAGATCTCAGTGCACGTATTTGTATCCCTAAGACCTTTGGCAGGAGTCATGCTCTGAGGGTGAGGGTTGCCCTTTTTGTTGCAGGTTAGCTAAGGTTGTATTCTTAATTCTTGAGCACTCATCTTTACTACATGTTCTGAAGTCTTAAACTATAATCTTAGCAAACTCTTTTTGGGGGTCTTTTTGCTTTTTCATGCTTTTCTTCTAAAGTTTTTCTAATTCCAAAGCCATATAAAATCTTTTCTGGGCTTTAGAAACCAGATTGCCAGATTCATCTGGATATCAAATTTGCAACCATATTTCGTTGATGATAATGTCATCATACTTAATCTTTTTCTACATTGTTATAATGAACAGGAGAAAGAGCTTCTAGAAAAGCACAATGCATGGCTTAATGAAGAATTGAGTGCAAAGGTTAACAGTCTTGTTGAAGAGCGTAAAACACATATGGAAATCGTGGCTGATATGTCTGCTAAACTTGCTGACGTGAGTGTTCTAATCCTAATGAAAGGTGTTTTATTTTTCAGCGCATTGAGTTCTGAAAGCTTTGCAACTATTCCTGTTATGTTATTTGCAGTTTGAGAGACAGATCAATGAAACTTCTAGTTCATTGAAACGAAATAATGAAAGAATACAGGAGTTGGAAATGAGAAATGCCTCTTTGGAAAAAGTAATGTTACATTCTTTTGATTATTAACTTTATAAGCTTGCCACTCTCTTTGTCTGGCCTGTTCATATCATGTTCTGTTTATTGGCCAATTTAAGGAGTTGTGCTCGTCAAAGGATGCCGCTGCAGCTAACGAAGAGCAACTTTCTTCTGAACTGTCAACTGTCAGTATCATCTTTAATTCAGTTTGTTGCTGTGTTATTGATATTCATGCTTCTCTGGTTATCAGCAATCTTTAGCTGCTTTTATAAAGTACACTTGAAAAACATGCAGAAATTTTAAAAACTAGCAAATAATTTGTAGACCAAGTAAAAGTCAAGAATTGAAGAAGAGTCTTGGGGTTTGATCTGGATTTTGCTGTGGTTCCTTTGCATTACATGTAGTGCTTGGGGAAGATATTTTTCACTGTCTGTTAACATATAACATCTGTAAACATTGGGGACGATCGAGAACTTCTGTCATATATTCTCTAGATGTAGTTATACCTTTTTCTTTCGGGTGGGGGAAGTAAGGTTTAACTTGGGGTGTACCTACATTGATGATCAATGATTGCTTTCCACTAGCTTGCTTAGAAAAAAATACTTAATACACTCTAACTTCAAGTTGTACTCTTCTTCATCTCTTGTGCCGCTTCTTATCCTATCTCTCCTGTCTTGAGATTCATTTATTCACAATCTGAATGATGTAGGGAGGAATTTGAAGAGGTTAACAGCAGTTTAGCATCTGATTATTAATGTTTTAAATGGATTTTTACATGGTTCGTATTACCGGTTCATACTGGTGGACTGACCAGCTATCGGTATGGTACATACCGAACTGTACTGACACAGTATGGTAGGCGACAAACTGGTATGTTCTGCCCATACCAGTCTCTTATTGGATTGGTATGTACCGCCCATACTGAGCGGTAAACTGCAGTACAGTAACTGTATGCTGTAGTACGACGAACCTTGGATTTTTCATATGTAAAATTAGAGGGCGAGCCTTGGCGCCATATTAAGGCTGTTCCTGAGCAGTCTGAGTAGCCGGGATTTGAGTGACAGAAGCAATCTTTCTGTTTCTAGGGGTCAGATTGCACATTCACCCTCCATATTCTGCATTTGTACAAGCTTCTTGTACTTGGCTTGTCCTTGCTCTCATATATAAAATTGTTCCTTGAACTGGTTAATGTATACTGGCTAATACTTGCAATGGTTGATTGTTATTGTTGTTTATCAGTGTGGTTCAGAGTGCAAGTTGATCTGATATAATGGATCATGTAGTTTTGGTTCCATCATATTCAGTTTGTTGTAATTATCTTTAGTTTGAAGGCCTTTTTATTTTGTAACATATTACAGAACTAAAATGTCTTTTGACAATGCTTTAATGAAATCTATGTCTCTTCTAATTTCTCTTTATAAAAAGGTTACAAAACTGGCTGAACTATACAAAGAGAGATCTGAAGAATGGTCCAAAAAGGCTGGAGAGCTTGAGGGTGTTATTAAAGCATTGGAGGTTTGTTTACCATCTCATGCATTACATATTGTTACCTATATTCAGTTTCAGTCTGTATAGTGAATATGCACTCATTGTTGATCTTCTGCTTTTGTTTTTTCCTTTGTCGGATGCAGACACATCTTTCCCAGGTTGAAAATGAGTACAAAAATAAACTTGAAAATGAATCTTCCCTGAGAAAAAATCTTGAGAAGGTATGAATTTGGGTTTTGACGCTGAATAACTTATAATTTGGTTGTTATTAATTCCAGTAGGGGTACAAGTTAGCATATTTTGTTTATCTCTGTTTGTCAAATTGTCAAATTACCTCCCATGTTTCATGTTGATGCATGTTAGTATCCTGAGGTACATTTTTGACCATATCATTCATTCTCGTGCCTGTGCAATCAATATACATTGCAATTATGCAACAGAGATCTATTGTTTTCATCCATACAGACAGTCATTCTTTGTTGTACAAATGATATAGATTGGTATGTTTAGTCTGCTCGTGATCATACATAAGGGCTTCTATAGTCACATGAGAAGCCATTTTGAAAGTTTTGTTTTATACTGTTATAATGTGACTTTTTCTTGTCATGTAGGATGCTTCCGACATGAATGGAAAACTAGAGAAATATGAAGCTGAACTTGAGAGTGCTAGAAAGGCTAATGAATTGAGCATCATCCCGATGTCCAGATTTCATGCAGATACAAATTTAGAGGAGCTGTATGTGCTCTGTCTTTCGATTGCTTGGATTATAAGTTTATTTTCTTGTGTTATTTTTATTAAGAGCTAAATTTCATAAATTATTTAAGATTCTGTTTATCATGAAAAAAAGTTCATTTTTATTTGAATAATGAAATTATGTAGGAAAATTGGAATAAGCGTTTGGGAGAAGGAGCTTCTTTTTCTTTGTGGATTTGTACTATATTTTTTAGTCATTATTTCTTCATCAGTTTTTTTGCTTTTAAGAACTTTATATTGCTGGATTTTGGAGTAGTTAAATGGAAACTTGATTTACATGATACTTGAAGATATTGAGGAAGTTGAGAGGTATGTTTTATGAGACAACTAAATGTTGTCCAGGTCAAACTTCAGATTTGAGAATAGTTGAACACTGAACATTATAAGAAATTCCTGTTAGCAAAGAAGTGGTTAACAGGTACTTCTTTAGAGAATATATATTGTTCTATTAGGCAGTACTGTGTTTGAGGAGAAATGTGGCTTACAGGTTGGTTCTGTGCAATTAAATTTTATTCTTTACAAAAGTCTATATTTGTGGTTAGCAACTTGTTTGTTCTTTTAAATAATTTCCTGTAGAACAATCTGTAATTTTTTGTCAAACAGGAGAATAAATTCTGGTTGATACTGACAAGTAGGATGGTTTTGTGTTCATGTTTGTTTTCTTTCAGAACCTGTGAACTTGACCTATATAGTTGATGATATTAGTATACACTCTCATATGCAATTATGCAAAAGAGAACAATGGTGCTTTTATTACATCGTCTCTGTCATTTTAGTTTTAAGGCAAATACATAGTTGGAAACATAAGATATGTGTACTTGAAATGTGTCTTACGGAAATAATTCTGGATCTGGAAATTTTGGGCATAGAAAATTGAAACGAAGAATTGAAATGAAGAATTGAAATGAATATGCTTCTTATTGCACCTTTTTGATATCATGAAACCTGAGATTTGATCAAAAATTAAAATTCTGAAATACATGGCACTCATCTAAAAAGTCCTGTTGAATTCGGCTTGGACAGTATATTTATGGGACCTACATGAGGTGAAAGTTCTTTCGCTTAACAGAAAATCTGACCAGAAGCTATTGAAAGTTTTTGCTGATATAATGTGTCATGTACTCTGACCACATCTCCTTCCACTCTAATATCTCTTGTTTCTTTCTGAATGTTGTTTGAGTTCATGGTACATCCTAGTTCTGTTCTGTCATGTGATAAGCATTGTGGCTTATTTGTGTTGTTATAAGGATCTCTTTTACTTTTTTGCAGATCAGTTGCAGAAACAACCAGCTGTAGAACATATGAGAACAATCAGATGCTTGTCCCCAAGTTTCCAATTGGTATTTCAGGCACCGCATTAGCGGCTTCCCTAATAAGGGATGGCTGGAGTGTGAGATCGTGCACCTACTCTCAATCTTGTCCTTCATTGTTAGTTTTTGCTTATTGAGCGTGCTTGTTTGTTGAAGTTGTTTTCTTCAAAATGCAGCTTGCTAAAATATATGAAAAATATCAAGAAGCTGCTGATGCTGCACGGCATGAGAAATGGGGCCGAAAAAATGCAGAAGCTGTTTTGGAGCGGGTACTGATTCTGACTATTGCACCATGATAGATGGCTGCCCTTTTTTTAATGTCGACAAGTTCTTATTCTTTTGGATATTTAATGAATCATGCTCTGAAGTTATTTTTTCCACAAATTTTGTACTCCTAACCTTTTCGTTTGAGATAGCATCTTATTGGACTGTAGCAGTGTACCGCTCGGTACACCTGGGTGTACCGAGCGGTATACCATACCGTACCGGTACCGAGCCCAGGTCGAAACGCCGGTATGGTACGGTACGGTGAACCTTGCTTTGAGGTTTAGGTATTTGTATAGTCATTATTTGCACAAGTTGAAATGGATGCTAGAACGAAATTCTTCTGAAGTTACATGATTTGTTTAATTATTTTTGAATGACACACTTGTGCATTTTTGTGTTCTTTTTTTGGCAACTTTTTAAGTGTACCTGACAATGATACCTAATTTTTGGTCGAAGATACTGCAGGTTTTCTCTTTTTGAGTAGCCATGTAGCAGCCAAAAACACAAGTTACGTTTATACGAGTAGTGTTTGAATATGTGAAAATTCCTCTTATGTATCATTAAATTTTATTATCCATGGTTGCATCTGTGAGAGACTTGTGCTTTTAGGTGTTTATTTCAACATCATAGTATTAGGGTGCTTATTTCTTTCTAAATTAGAACATGTAGGTTATACAAGAAATTACTAATGTTTGTATTTGATGCTTAATTTTGTCTAAATTGAACATGTAGGTTCTACATGAAATCGAGGAGAAGGCTGAAATAATTTTGGATGAACGAGGTGACTCCTTCAGTTTTATGCTGACTAGAGATAGCCTTTTTTTGTTTTTTATATTTCATAAATTGCCTTTTCATTCATAAGTTTTGTTGTTATATATACTTTTTTTTGTTCTTCTGATTTATGGTATCTGAGCTAGCAGGTGGATGTAACTTATTTGTAATTAAAATGCTATTTGGTTAATCAGGTTCTACATAGGAAATAATATCTTGTGGAATTGTTTAAACAGTGAACTATCAAGTCTCCTATTGGCCTTGTGAATGTTGGTTAGGACTACTAGGCATATGCAAAGAAAATTGAATTTTTGTTGGACTATTTCATTTGTACCTTTGCACACAAGAACTAAAACACATTTAGGAACTTGATGTTCCCATTTGTGTTCATCAAATGTACCAAGAACATGTAACTATTGATTTTATGCAAATGTCCAACAATTACTACCTCGTGGTGGTAGCCTCTTTAATATTATTCTTTGTGGTACATGGATTTCTTTGATTGTTTTGTTTTGTATAGATGATTTCCATTATAACCATGGGAAAGGGAGTTAATGGTGTGGGGAGCTAGAAGATTGGGAGGGAAAAGGAGGGCTTAGAAGTTAAATGAAGACTCATACATGAGAGATGGAGATAATTAGATGCATGGAGTGAGAAAAATAGGCATGTTCATATTGAAAAGAATTGTAATATGATAATCATTATTTTTAACACAATGATCTATCTTATCTGGGTAGACTCAAGAGGTTATTTATTCACAGGATTCTTAATTAGGAATAAAATACAACTACTGTAACTTCTTAGGAGCATCCAAATATTTCCAAGCACATGATAGATTTTTTGTTCTATTTCATTATTTAGGGAGCATTGCCATATAAGCTATAGTTGTTTCATTCTCACTGGTTATCTGTCCAGTCTAGTTTGGCTTCTTGATCGAATGTGCTTTTAAGTGTGGGTTAAAATCCAGCCTACCCTGTGGGTTCTTTGATGAATCGTGTGAACTCGATGTGGCTGGTTATGTTCGTTTAAAGACTTGAAACCCCATTTTTGTCTCAAGTGTCTTGCACAACAAGACTTGAATCCTGCTTTCCTACCTCAAATTACTGTCTAAAAGGGGCATTGACAACTACACGGTCAAGGTAGAGCATTAAGAAAAACATTTGAGGTAATTGCTTCATTCACCATAATTGAAGAATAGCATCATGGTTGAACCAAGTTCTCGTTTGACTATGCCAATCAAAGGACTTGATCTAAACTCTAGTTTGGTTTGTGCTAGTTTTCGAAGATGAGATTTCAAAGGCCATCGTGTCTTAAGATGCATGTGATTATCCTCGTATCGTCTGGAATAACTACATAGAAGGTTCTAGACATAAAAACATACTTCAAGGAAGCCTAATCATGAAAATGATAGGGGTTCAACCAAGGAATAAAATTTTGGTTATTGCATCCATACTGATTGATGGCCTTTCTGGTCTCGGTTTGGTCAATGCCGATGTAGCAACACATGGTCTGTTGGTATGCACCATGATATTCGTTTTGCTGGCGAGGGGGCCGGAGGAAGGAAGGAGAGAAGGAGAGGATGATGTTGTGGTGGAAGAAAAGTGGCAAATAAGAAAAGTATTAGAGATTTGGTGGAAGGTAAGCGACAGGTGGATGAGCGATGATGACGGGGTGGGCGAAGGTGGTTAGATGATCATGTAGAGAGGAAGAACGACCTTGCCACTCTTTGTGAGCCTTGAAAGGCATTCAGTTCAGGGCGTTTTGAAACCAAAAACCTATGCCTAACATCTTAGAAGAATTGGAATTGATTGCCTGAAATGGGGAGGTCAGGTCAGTGTCTCCATTCATGCCCAAACCAATCTGGGCGTAATTTGATTTACTAGGTTCAACAATCTAATCTTGAGAAGAAAAAGGCTCGAATGAGATGGAAATGAATCAAGAATTTTAAATCTATTAAAACAAAGGTTCTTTATAGCAAGGTATGCAATTTCGAATGGTACCGCTCGGTATGGGTGGTACGTACCGGTCCGACGGCTTATCGGTACGCGGACCGCCCGTTATCGGGCGGAACGTTTAAAAGCGCCTCGTATCGGACGATACATGGTAATATCGGGTGGTAACAGTTGAAATTTCGATCATTATCGCTCAACACAACTCGGTAATGGTCGATTTCGACCGTTACCGCACTGTAACATTGCTACAATGCTCCAGCGGTCAAATTGACCGTTGGAGCCCTTTCTCATAGACACAACCTACATGATATAGACATAGAAAGAAGCTCATCGTATTCACAACCATCGTATTATGAAGAATTATACGGGCAACAACAGTATGGTGATAGTTGGTCATCATTCTCTGAGCAATAGTATGATACAGCAACAGATCAGTAGCGAAAGTAGAAACTCTGACATTCACCAATATATGCCTTAAGAGCTGCCTCGGACAAATATGATTCATGACGATCAACATCACATTGATGCATCAATGGCATACAGTATATCAATACACTATGTCATAGGATCAATTTCATGATTGGGTCCAACAAACATATCATATTGATATCTAGATGTATAGGATCGAGGACCCCGATCCACCACCCATGGAGGCCCGTCGTTCGTTTTGGTGGTAGAATCAGCAATCATGTATATTTACATATATGATTATTTAATTCATTTGAATTTTAGAGTTTATATTACAATAAAATAGTCTAATAATTCAAATGATTTTTCTGTAGATATTTCAATATTTATATAGGGATAATCCGTAATGGACTGAAATATGAACCTTGCACAAGATATTCTTCAAAGCCCGAAAAAAATATGTGATATTATTCTTACCTAATTTACATTGATTTTGCTAAACTTATGCTATTAATATATTTATTTCTAACTTAAAAATCCTATCTTAACTTTTTTTTTTATTTTCAGGTATTTTCGGAGGGTTTTGCACCTAAATTAGGTGTATCGTTCGGTACGTCTTGGCATACCGCTCGGTACACGGTACCATACCGTATCGAGCCAACCTCGAAACATCGGTATGGTACGGTATTGCATACCTTGCTTTACAGTGCCAGCTGGTACAAGCCAACAAATTGGCCTAGTTTATATTGGACATTTGAATCTTAGATATACCTTGTTAGGGTTTGATATGTAGACTGATGTTCTCAATAAGTTTCATGAAGAATTCAAAAGAGTTGGGAGTTTGCTGCACAAGGCAAGGATATCTTTTTAGGATGGCCACACTGATGGCTTTGTGGGCGTTGTTTGGTAGAAGTCTTGAGAGTCAATTGTATCGGTTAGGTATGTTGATTTAGGGAGGTTGATGCTGAAACAATAGATAACTAATGGAAGACCTTTGATTCTTATATACTGAAAGACAGATTAAAATGGGAAATAATTTTTGTTATGCTAGGTTCTCTTCAGCAACACTAATATTTATCTGATTTCAGAAAATCTTGGTGATAGAGAAAATGAAATTGGATACATTGAAGTGGTTGCATGTTTATCAATGAATATAATTGATCTGCTACTTCTACATAATCTTGGACTCTTTAATAAGAAGAAAAGATGCTGCTTGCTGAAACTATTCCCAACTGATTGACCCCAATTGGACTGCAATACTTGAATAAGAACCTGTAAACTTAGTAATTAGAGAATATTCAAACTCTAGATGAGATTCTTTCTTTTGGTCCTATTCAAGATGGCATGGTACTGCAAAACCATAGTCCTGTGCTATTGTCTGTAGCTTATTTCTTTATAGTGCAGTAGCATTTGTTGTACAGCAAACACAATTAGGATATTGACTTCTATTATGCATGGCGGCCTTGTACTGTGAATATTGGCTTGAGGCACCTATTTATCTTTCTGATATTCACTTTGCCCGATCTTTTTTGCTCCCTTTGTTTTTCCTGTTTCTTGGTTACCTTTCTTTTTTATGCTTTTGATGCTATTATGATCGAGATCCGTGGCTCTATGATTTTGTATTCACTATGTGATTATTATATTTAACTCTTGTCGAGTCAAATTATCTGAAACCAGAAATGTGGAAGGCTTGAATTTCTACTTCTTCCATGATTATTTTAATATGTTTATTGTGGTTGTGTTCTTGTTGTACTCATTTATGTTCTTGCTGGAAGATAAAACCTTGTTAGCTTTGTATCAGCTGAACATGAGAGAATGATTGAAGCCTACAATTTGATGAACCAAAAGTTGCAGCAGTCTTTGCTGGAGCATGATAGTTTTGAGAATATCATTCGAAACTTGAAGGTATGGAAATTCATTGTGGAAATACATATTAATTTTTACAGTCTGTCCTAAAAGTTGTCTTTTAGGCCGAATTGAAAAAGCGTGAGCGTGATTATACAATCGCGCAGAAGGAAATCAGTGATCTTGAGAAACAGGTAGGTGTCTTCATGTTCTTTGAGTCATTAAGAGGAAAAATATGAAGTGCTGATTAAGATTGAATCCATTGATGAACATTTTTGTTGATGCAATGACTTTGTTGTAGGTGACAGTACTATTAAAAGAATGCCAAGACATTCAAGTTCGCTGTGGTGTTTCTCAAGTATATGCTGACAATTCTCTTGCAAGTTCTCTTGACATTGATGGAATTAATGCCGGGGGTTCTACTACTGAATGCCCTGTATGTCAGTTTACATAATAAATTTTATGACATTTTTTCACTTTAAAATCACTCCTTTCAGATAAGTTCTGAAATGTTTTACATATATTTTCGACTTCCAACAGATGTCTTTCAAGGACATAAATGAACTAGTTGAGCAAAATGTCCAACTCCGAAGTCATGTGCTTAGGCTTTCTAGTGAAATTGAGAATAAGGAAGAGGAGTTAAAGGTGAATATCAAGTTCTTAAATGATATTTTGGATCTTTCTTTTCCACTTGTGTTTGTAATATGGAGTTTATAAATTAGTTCAACTTCATTACACTATTTGTATTTTTACAGTGTACTTGATGGTTGTCTAGTTGTCTGAGTATTCATGTCTTGTTTTTTAGGAGAATTTCCAAATTCAGCTCCACAAGGTCACTGAGGAGGCAACTGCTAAGGTTGATACAGTGCTAAAAAAATCTGAAGAACAAGGGCAGATGATTGAATCTCTTCATAGCTCTGTAAGCCATGGGCTTGTGGTCATGCTCATTTTGAACTTTACGAAAGAAACATATTCAACATTGCTTAAGTGTTTTACATCCATGTTGCAATCTTGCCTATTTCTTGTGTAGGTTGCAATGTATAGGAGATTGTATGAGGAAGAGAGGAGGACGTTAGCTTCTAGCCATGTGTACAAAGAATCTATTCCAGGTGCAATTTTTTTTACATTCGATATATTGTACTAAGATGCACTTTGGAATCTTGAGGATTATTATCCAAGTCATCTTTGTGATATGTGACTTTATACATCAAATTGCATGTGCAATGTTGCAACCAGTGTTTTCAAAAGCGCTAGGTGCTCGCCTAGTCTCCCGCCTAAGTGAAGCAAGGTGCTCCCAGATATTAAAATTTTAAAAATATATTATGATTGATAAATATGATCACAAAAATAAAAATGACACAATCACATAAAGTAAAGTTACATTGCAGGAAATAAGAGCAGATATCTACAATATTCCTACGTAACAGTATATGTTCTAACTCCTAATAGTGTACCTACCTCAAGTTGATGTTGGAAATTTAACGAAGTGTAGGAAATACAAATAGGAAATAGGAGATCATTAATGGTGCAGGAAAGAGATCATTTAACAAAGCTGTTGTTACCTATAAACTGAGAAAGAGGAGGAGATGGAGAAGTAGTCGATGGAGGATGGTGGTGATTAGGGCAGAGGATATTGGCAATCTATGGCAAACCAAAGCTGGTCGACGACATAAACACACATGATGAAGAAACAAAGTTGCAGACGGTGGTGTAGGGGGAGGAGGCTCGTGGTACGACGGCGTAGGGCAACGGGGGCTCGTGGTTTGGCAGCGTAGGGTGAAGGGGGCTCACGGTCCGATGACCATAGGGAGGAAGAGGCTCGTGGTCCAACGAGGTACGCTTGGGCTAATCTGGACTTGATTTAATCGGGCGCTCGCCTAAGTCACCCACTGTTTGGGCCCAGATGCACGCCTGGGCGGCGCCTTCTTCAAGCGCGTCCGAGTGACCCTGTTACGAAGCGCTCGGGCAAGGTGAGCGCCTTTTGAAATCACTGGTTGCAACTACATTTTCTGTTCTGTTGTCATTGTCTGTTCCTTGTTGTGGGACTACTATGCTTATTAATCATGCTTTATTCATCTTGATTATTCATTTTCATTCTGGCCTTAAAAAGGCACTTTGAATGCCTCTGACGTATGTGTGTCGGAAAATGACATTCATAAGATTGGCAACCTGATTTGCTGTATGTTATCTCCTCCTATATATGCATATGATTACAAGAACTACCATGAAGTCCTGAAAGATTAACATGTTGAAGAGATGTTCTTGTTTGTTCAAGTAGCACATGTTTTTTTTTTCAATATAGTTTTTCAAAAACTCAAATGGGTATTTTAGTCACTCTACACCATAATATTATGCAATGCATGGTTCCACTGGGGTCTTTTCTTGAGCTAAACTGGACAATGAAGTCCCAGATAGGATGTCTGTAGTCACAAGGTTACTGTTAGCACCCTTTGTAAGGAAGGCAGTCCATCCAGTTGGTCTGATCCAACCAAGGTGCCACCAGTGTTAAGTTTCAAGTCGTAGTGGCAGCTCCCATCTATGGCAAATAAGTGTTCTGCACCGTAGTTTCTTAGGTACCAACAAATTCCCAGCATACTTTTTCTGCCAGGAAATGAATGCCACCCCAAGTCTTCATTTCTGCATGTTGGGTTCCACTACTTTGGTTATTCTTGCAATTATCAGTGAATATTTTTGCAGAGGATGGAAAGAAGGAGCTTATGCTTCTATTTGAGGGTTCTCAGGTAATATTTACTTGATGGATCATGTGAATGATCATTCTGTCATTTTTCTTTTGTTGTTTGCCTTGTCTTAATGGAATTGTTCTTCCATTGTGTCTAGGAAGTTTCAAGGAAAGCCTATGAGCAGCTCGCTGAGCGTGCTAGAAGTCTAGAAGAGGACTTGGGTAAATTAAGGTATTGTTAACTGTCTTTGGTGCATCATAGATCGAGCTTCCTGCCTTGTCACTATTGCATTGATTTTTTTGCATACCCAAAGTTAGAATAATTTTCTACTTTTCAGTTCATTTTGTAAAATAGTTTGTTATTGTTGCTGCAAACTGTCTAAAAATGGTCTTTGAGACTTTAATGAACACCTTTTTTTTAAGCAGTTGGAAGGGACATAATTGATTATTTAATGTGGAGTTGAGTAAATATTAGATGTTATTTTTAAATTATTTTTTTGTTTTTTCTTCTCTCCTTTGTGATTGTGTGAAGATTATCATTCCTAACAAATATTAATATAATCAAATGGTTGGTGTCTGATGATTTGACCCACGTGATTCTGATTGGTGCCCAAGGATTTGACCCATATGATTTTCTAGGTGTGGGTTTCCCTGTTTGGTATTTGAGTAAATGGAGAACAGCTAGCATTTACCATATGGGATTGACATAACTAATTTTTTTCACCATTCTGGGCTAGTCAGTGCATTTTCTTTTGAAATCCTCCTTAAGCATTTACCATGTTCCTCCTAATTCACTTTGGAATGTTGGTTCCAGTTCCCTGTATCTGCTTCTAGGTGTTGTCTTCTGCATAACATGAACTTCATTTTATGTCTCTCAATATATCCAACATGCCTGCATCCAAGTGCATATAAGTCCATTTAAAGCTAAATTATGATATTTCAATCCTCTATAAATTGGTGGCTTGTCGAAAAAGTGTCATTTTATCTTATTGAAAAACTCCTTTTGTACTGGGAATATCTTTTTCCACCCCTAATCTCTTCTGCTTTTCTTCGTGTAACATTGAAGTTGTCTTTTTCTTTCTTTTTTACATAAATCATTCTATTCTCACCACATTTTAAGTCTTCTTATGTCTTCTCTGCTGTTGGTTCGGGATGAGTGCGAAGTATTATTAACTGATGAATGGTTCTAACCATGAAGAGTATTTTATTTGCTTTGTATCACAGTGTCATATCGGTTGCACTTCCAAAATTGGTTTCTCGTTAGCCATTTGATGGCAATCTGTTTGAATGCATAATTTTTTTATTCTGAGAAATTAAAGTACTTGTAAGAAAGGTTTGAAACAGTTCTATGATTGTAGTAAACCATTGGACCTTTTACCGCACAGTTGTTAAGGTTTTGGTACTCCTGATATGCCTCAAAAGTTACCAAATTTTTATTTATTTGTTGATTTTTTTGGTAACACGACATATAGTGTATCAGTGCCTGGATGGTACACCTGATAAATACCATGAGACTTCCACAAGTGCCTGGAAATGTTATGAGAATCTGGCCCGAACCACGCTGAAATTTCAGGGGTTTCTAACTGGGTTCCGTTTACCCTCTAAAACAGTTAAATCATTTTTATTTGTTTTGAGTTTGTAAATATAGACAGCCTTGTGTGCATGCAAGCTGTGTACAAAGTTCCTGTATTATATTTTATTAGTTGATGCTTGATCTGACATTTATATTTTATGCCACTTCTTTAAATCTTGTGGTCTGTGTTTTTGTTCTTCAATAAGGAGTGAAGTTTCCTCATTACGTTTAGAGCGTGATAAAAGGGCTTTGGAAGCAAATTTTGCCAAAGATCATTTTGATGGTTTGAAGAAGGAAATTGAACACCAGGTAGATTTTTGCTGAAAATTGGTAGCATAAGTAATCTTTTGTAAATTGTTATAAATTGTTGATTTGTTTAGCATATCCAGTATTTATTCTAGATGCTGAGGAGTATTGTTCTGAGTTTCCTTCTGCCTCGCCACATTAAATGTTCTTTCTTGATATCACCTGTGTTCTTTTCTTTGTGGAAGTATTTAAAATTCTCCCTTTTAGACTGGTAACAATGTGAACATCATCTTTATTTAACCACAGTGCAGCCTCTGAAAACCTGTATACTAGTCTTAATTTACATTGGATGAACCATTTTTGCAATAGCTAATGTGTCTCAGAAAAAGTAAAAAGAAATTCAAATATCTCATTTTGTCCCATCTTTTTACATGAATATCAAACAGGAACATATTACTTCTAGATCTGTATATTTAAATTTGCAAGGCATGTGTCAATCAACTAGTTTACTCCATATGGACATTTGTGTGCTTTGTTTTAGTAGGTTTGTATTGATAAATTGATATTCATCTTGTATCAAGAGCATTTGTGCTTTAGAAGTCCTTTTTTTCCTGTAATGCTTACATTCATCGCTGTGCATTTTCCTCTGAAATCTATGCAGAGAAAGGAAGCCAATGCTGTCTCAGCTAGAAATGTGGAATTGACTCATTTAGTAGTTGATTTCCAAAAGAGGCTCCGGGAATGTTCTAATTCTCTACAAGAAGCTGAGGAGAATGCAAGGAAGCTAACTATGGAGGTAGGATAATCACTTTGTGTTGATGTTTTTGGATCAGTTTATTCATATGCTGCCTTTTCAGGTGTCCATTTTGAAGCATGAAAAAGAGATACTAAATAACTCAGAAAGAAGAGCTTCTGATGAAGTTCGCAACTTATCGGAGAGAGTACATCGTCTTCAGGTGTTGTTTGATACTGTTCTCACAATTATCTTTTGAATCCATCACTGTTCTTTAGTAGCTTGTCATTTTCATGGTTTTGTGTAGCATTTCTTTCTGGAGTTCCAGGTGGGCATTTGTTTGTGCATGCCTTTCCCTTTTTATGATCTGGAGAATGTTGCATGATAAATGATGTTAAAACTTGTTACTGTTTATTTTATTCGATTGATAATTTGGATGGTGGTTTGCTTTTGATGCAGTCAAGCCTTGACACCATTCAAAGTGCTGGAGAGGTTCGGGAGGTATGTTTGTCGTTAGCTGTTCCTATTGCTGTGTTTTTTTGACATCATTTGGGTTATAAATGATGTATATTCTGATAATTTTCTTCTCATAATTTAGAATTCAAGAGCTGTAGAAATGAGAAAACTAGAGGAATATGCAAAACGAATAGAGGTATGACAATTATACTCAGCTTCTTTTGTAGTATTAATATTCTGCATCATTTTTCTTTTGTTTTAAAGTCATATGCATGCGATTTTTTGGGTTGTCCTCTTTCTTGTAGTTTGTGTTTTTTTTCTGTCTTTTCCTTTTCCCTCGTGATAATCACTTTTTTTTTTTTTTCATATGCATATTGAGAATCCTTCCACTAATAAGTGCTTACATTTTCTTGTATTTCAAATGCCTGAGTTGTTGCATTTTTTTATTATCTTTCCAGTACATTGCTTAATACTGGATTTACATATTAAATTGAGACTCTGGACCTAGGTATACATTTGGATACCTGGCTTAGTATCATACCATTTGACAGTGCCAATTCAAAAGGTTTCCAGATGTGGTGCTAATTTCTGCAGGCTAACTTCAAGCAGCTTGTTGGCTGGGGTCCAACTGAGCTTAATGACAAAAAAATTTGGTTGTTAATGCTTATTGGTTAGTTTTGTATATATTATCGCACACATGATAGTGCTGTTGACAAATCTCCTCTGTCCAGAGAGAGTGGGCAGAAGTCAAGAGAGAACTTCAAGAAGAAAGGGATCGTGTTCGTGCTCTAACAAATGAAAAGGAAAATGCATTGGAGGCTTCTATAAACCAGTTTCAGGAAATGAAGAAAGAGTTAGCTGAGGCCTGGAGTGCTGTTGCATCTGCCGAGTCTAGGGCTGCTGTAGCTGAGGTTTTCTTTAAATTAAATATGGAAGTTACACACTTAAATATTTATATTCTTAATATCTTGTCTGAATTAAGTCTCTATCTTTTAGGCTCGATGTTCTGAGTTTGAAACAAAGATGAAGAGTATTGAACATAAGGTAAATGTGAGACCCTCTTGTCTTTGAGTAGATGTTGGGTGCTGTATGATGCTTCTCTTGATGTTTACCTCTTTTGCTTATTATGTTCCTCCGATATATATCATTTATTTTGGTGCTACTTAGGTGATCTGTTAAAATGGTTTGATCACACCATGAAGCCTTAGAATGATACTGTTTGTCCCCCCTTTTTTTTTTTTGCTTTAGCATTTAGATATTGTGATACACTTGATATCTCAGATGGCTAAAGACTGACGTATTATGTGAAAGTATTTTGATAATATATTTTAGAAATGATGACTGGAGAAATTACTTAATGCCAGCATTGTAATTTTTTACGTGGATTTTGTTGAGGCATTCAAAAAAGGCAGTTTATGAATGAATAACGTGGGAAACATTTAAGGATTGCAAGATAAATCAAGAATCTAATTGCCTGTTTAATTGTTTTTAAAACAGTATTTTTGGGTGTTAAAATCAAAAGGAAACTTGAAAACTTGTTCATCAAATAGGATTTGAAGATAGGACGTGCCCCTTTGTGGCTCTGAAACCTCTTTAAACATCATGCAAGGATGTGCTAGATAATTTAAAGACAAAAGAAAAAAAGACTTTCTTTGAAGAAAGCAGACATCGGCTTTGAATTAACTCTGAATGATGTAATGCCTTAATGCTTTAGCATGGGCTTCCTTTTCCCTTACAAGGCTAAGAGTTGTTTTCTCTATCCTCTACCCTTTTTCTTGGTCCTCTGGCTCAGGTGGAGGCAGACAATGAGCATGACAGTGGATGACAAACTTAAGAATCTTGTTGTTTCCTTCCCTTTACAGTCACTATCTTTCTCTGCTTCTTTCAGTGCTCCTATCCGAAGATAGTTTTGACAGTCATTGGCCTATTTCAGTGCTTATATTCTGTTTTTTTTCTTTTGAAGCTAACAAATCAAAATTGATTAGGTCAGGCCAGGGTAGGCCGAGTCCAGCTATTTTTAGCAACAAGACCATAAAATCAGCAGAAAGTGGATTTGACTATCTGTATGGAATGAACCATCATGGGAAACAATACATGAAACATCAAGCATTTGGTGTGTTATGGGTTGTTGAAGTTTTTAATGTGCTTGTCACTTTGTTTATTGTAATTAATCTGGACCACTTTAATGGAATTTCCTTCATTATGGGTTTTTGGAAGTTTTTAATCTACTGCAAACTGTTCTGCACTTGAATGGAACATTATATGCCGAGTGGACCTTTTGCCATTTGTATGCAATTTGGCATTCATTTTCTTCTGATATGTTTATTTATACCAGCTGATAATGATCCAGTAGTTTCTGGGGTAGCTAAGCAATTGAAACAATATTTCTACTGTGGTAAGTGAGTTTATAAACACATTTGTTGTCTCCTGGCCCCACTATGAGCCATGCCTCAGGAGAGTATCTCCCCATAGCAAAACATATACCACGTGAATCTAGTAATCTTTTCATCTGAGTTTGTTACTAAATTTTGTTTCCCTTGTCAAGGTCAGCATGTAGGTAGTCTCCAGTATGTGGCATGTGGTAATCATATTAGTGGCTTTATGCTTTGACATACCGTAGCACTACTTTGTGGGTTAGCCTTTTTCAGGTTCATTAGTCTACAAAATACAAATAACAGATGTTCTACTTGTAATGAACTGGCCCCATACCATGTGAGCCTTGCCCCCAAAAGGGAGTGATCTGCAGGCTCTCATACCAAAATCATTCATTATTTGTATTGCTTGAGATTTAATGGATTGGGCTGAACTTATTTGTATGCTAATCATGTTATCAATACAGGTCATTAAAGGGGATAGCAGACATGACTATACAGTGTTTTCTACAAATGAGGTACATTCCATTTCTGTTTTTGGGTTAATTTGGTACTGATACGCTGCTTCCAAAATTTACCCTTGCTGATGCAAATAGTTCATTTGGATTGTTAACATTCATAAATTTGAGGGAGCTGTATGTGAAACAGCATGACACATAACACAAAGTGAAGTTTGGTTAGAATTGTCCTTTTGCTTCTTCTTGATCATTGTTGGGTCAAAAGCTAGAATCCTACAGCTATTGCCAAGGATAAGGAATGGTAGTATTCACAAGTTATTTCAAACTCTTTAGTGTTCAATTATTTCAGAATGGAATTATTATAAATAACATTCTGGGTGTGCTTCATGGCAAAACTAGGAGATTCTGATGTTATTTCAGATAACACTTATAAATTGGTTTTCTCTTCTTATTTTAGGCTTAATGTGCATTAGTATCTCTCATAACTTCACTGTATATTGTGGCCAATGTGATCATTTTATTGATACATAATTGTCCCCGGATATGCATTCAGCACTTTAGTTGTTATTTAATCAGCTCTCTTATCAAAGACTAAGTTCTGCTTTCAGCAAAGATTTTGGGAAACCACCTTCCACTATTTTTAGCAAATGATCATGTGATTGCCTGAGTACTCTGATTGTGTGTTGGCAAAAATCATGCTTTTTAAGTTTTTCATGTTTCTTAATCCATTTTGATTCATGGACATTATGGTTACAATTGACCCTTTCAGTTGCTGCAAGTGTTATATTAACTTTGAACTTTTCATAAAAAGCCATGCTTTTAAAATTCTCATTTTTTATGTTGTCACCTCTTATGTGCGGACATGTGGTTGTGATCAACCTTTTAGTTGCTTAAGTGTTTTATTACCTGATAAATCCATACATGTATTCTTAGGGTGTATCATCAATGAGGTCTTTTTTTTGGCTTGAAAATATAAATTCTGGTGTTGATATATGGTTTGAAGTTTGAACCATTCCTACAGATGCTTTTGTACACAAAGTAACAATGTCAGACGTCTAGCATCTGCACCATTGGATAAAATTAGTGTAGAGAACCATATAGGTAGGCATTGACAATTATGAGTTGTGTCTAGTGATCAGCACTGATATTGGATATTGGTAGAATGTCAAGTGATATTCTATGAGACTATGTTCCTTACCTGGAAAAGACATTCTCATATGAAATCTCATTGAAGTTGTGCTCCAGCAACTATCTGCTGTATAATTGTATAATAATTCAGTAATATATGACAAAGATTCATCGTCATTCTTATACTATAATTAGACTGCAGATTCTTATTCCATCATATTAATGAAATGATATGTTAAGCTGTACCCATTTTTACCTGAAAGAAGCACTAAGCAAATTTTGTTTCTTTCAACGATTCTAATAGGTTTCTGGAGAGCTCTGGAAAATAACAGAGGAGCTGGAAAAAATAAAAGAAGAGGCAAAAGCTAATAAGGATTATATGGTTCAGGTATGGTAATCCAGTAAATGTTTATAATATTTTATTCTTCTATAATTCTATGGACTTGGATCTGTCTGGGCAGTACAAAGAAATAGCACACACAAATGACGTGGCACTGAAGCAAATTGAATCAGCACATGAAACGTACAAATTGGAGGTGATTCAGACTTTGATTAGAGTTGACAAGTTGAACATGCCAATTTCTTCTCTGAGCTATTTTCTTGTTACTGAAAATTTTGCTTTTCCTTTTGCCTTCAGGCTGAGAGAGTAAAGAAGGCCTTAGAAGGTGAAGTTTCATCTCTCAGGGATAGGGTGTCTGAGCTCGAGAAGCAATATGTATTAAAGTGTGAAGAAGCTGTCTCTCTTACTGAAGCCAAAGATAGGGAAGTCTCTTCTCTGTTGGCTGAAACTTCAGGACTAAGGGGAGAAATTTCTCAAAAAGTGTATGTTTTTCTGAAGTTCTTTATCAATTTTTTTAGTGAAGTTCTATTAGCTCATCATAATGTTTCTCCATCTTACTGTAGAACACAGATAGAATCACTGGGCATACAATTGTCACTGTTAAAAGAAGATCTAGAAAGGGAGCACAAACGCTGGCGAACTGCCCAGGACAATTATGAAAGACAGGTTCTATACTCTCTATACATAAAACTCTTGGTTTTGACAGTTTGATACTTTAGATACTTCTAATATTTAGGAAATTATTGAAAATTCATTAACAGTTAAATAATCATTTATTATTATTAATACATAGAGCAGTTCATTTAGCATTTTGGTTTTAGTAATATCATCAATATCAGTCAATCTGTAGCAAAATCTGGGCAACTCTGTGGATTTGTGATTATTTTGGGTAAAGTTATCACGTTTTCAGTCAATCTATAGCGTTTGGTTTTTTTAATGGAAGTGTTAATGAAAAAGACATTTTGATGAAATATTTGATGGAATCACAATAATTGTTGTTGAGTTGAACCTAGCTAATCTTGATTGAATCCTGAAAGTCAGTGGAGTCTTGATCAGAATCAGCAAACTCCCTCCCACCTGTCTAGGCCTATATTGTTTTTGTGTTTGGCTGAGCAGGTTGATCCTTGCTGATCGACTGGTACTACTAATTTTTTGTTTGACTTGCATTGGTTGTGGCTTTACTAGTTTTAATGTGATTTCAATGCTAGATTTTTAATTACTACTGCTGTCTAGACCAAAAGCTTCTTTACTAGATTTTACTTTTTTTGTTTTATGAAGAAATTAGTGATTACTATCCTAGCTGTTTTTGCAGGTTATGCTCCAATCAGAGACAATTCAGGAGTTGACTAAAACATCTAAAGAGTTATCTTTGTTGCAATGTGAAATAGCAAAGCTGCAGGAGGTTTCAGATACCATCAAAACTGAAAATGTATATTTTCTATCCCAACTTATTTGCAAAACTTGTTTGCTGTTTTTGCTGTTTGATATCTGCAAAGTTAGTTGTTTTTTGCCTGTATTTGCTTCTATCCCAACTTATATTTTCTCCTGTTATTGAACTCTACTGTGGTCAACATCACCCTTATAATGAAGAGTCAGCAAATAATGTTGTTATTGTTTTTAATTAAATATGCCCATGTTAATTGCCATGTTTTAAACATTGTTTTCCTTTTTCCTGCTTTGTTTTCTATTATTTGTTTGCTCATTCGTGAGCTGGGAGTGTGATTTTGTGGTCCTATCTGTTGTGCGTAAGATTTTTTTAGGGTTGTCATTTGTGCTGTCTTAGGTTTGATGTTTTACTGGGTGTTCATACTTAATTTTGACACACCTTTTTATGGTTTCAGGAAATGCTGAAGACATCATGGGAAAAGGAAAAGGTAACTTTGCAGGCTATGAAGGATGAAGCTGAGAGGAAATCTAATGAATTAAATGAACAAGTATGTCGTGTTTGTCCAATTGGTTATTCATTTTTTTATTTGATTGATATTCTGGTAGGCCTTTGTGTACTACTAGTATATACTATATACTACTATTATCTTTTTACTAACTGTAATTGAATATGTCATTGCTATTTAATTCACTTTTGTACAACAAAAGTGAATGGAACAAACTCTGGCCTCGAGAAAAAAAGACAAACTTTAGAAACAATTTTGCATGATAGTGTCTGGTTATAATTGTTTTTATTTATTATCTGATTTATCATTCTAGAGGGCATATTATGATCATACTATTATGGAAACCTTTTACATTTTAACCAGACACTCTCATGCAAAATTGTTTCTAAAGTTTGTCTTTTTGTCTCAAGGCCTGAGTTTGTTCCATTCAACTTTCATCAATGAAAATAGGAACAATGGCAAAGAAAATACATAATAAAAAATATTCTTCTCATTTTGGTTGACTCTAATCTTGATGCTATAAGTTCACCGATAACTTTTAGTTGTCAGTTCTGTTGCTTCTGACTTAATTGTTTCATTAACTATCTGCATGGCTTAGCTGTTTTCTTTTTCCCTGGAAAATTGATCTATGATATCATAGATCAATCCACTATTTTCATGATCACATCTTTCCAGATTGTTCCTAAGGCCAGGGCTCATTCGATTATGGCTAATGGGATAGATAACTGGAGAGACATGAAGTACATGCAAGGCAAAGAAATATATAAGAATTTTCTGTAAAGCAACTTCAATTTCCATTAGATCAGTGAATTATTATGGTGTCAGTATTGTTGACATAGATTGTAGTGGTGACATATATTGTCTGGTATTTTGGGTCTTTTTAAAAGTATCTCCCCAGCTAAAGGTGGAAGTATAAGCTGCAATTACTAGTATGGATTTCTCTAAACATGTGATCGTTCTTCTGTCTTAGTTTGCACTCGAGCAATCATGGCTTTTCTAGGATCGTTCTTCTGTTTTAGTGTTTGTTCCCATGGATAGCCCACATGTAGATATTGCTAACCATTGAATGTGTGTTGTTGATGCACCTTTTCTTGTTTCCTTTTAGGCTTTATGGAATGTTGATTTCGTTCTTTCGAGTTGCAATTTTTTTTATAACCTGGATTATGCGAGCCGGAAAAATTGCCTATCAACAATTTCAACATAGTCTACCAGGACAGTAATTTTTATTTGGATTACAAGTGTAGACTTGCAGAGCTTGAGTTGACAAGCTAAATTTGTACTGCAGATAATCAGTTTGTTTGAGAATTTGTTCACAACCAGGTTAATTATGCTTGCTGTGAATTAGTGCATGAAACTGATCTCGTCTTATCTGGAAATGATAATTTAAAGTCTTTCATTCTGTATAACGTATATTAGTTATTATAGATGGCGAGTATGAAATGATGACTTTGTCATAATCTAATATATTAGGTGTTTTATGCAAGCTTTTTTTATCTCATGGAGTGGAAACACGTCATCTAGGAAAGGCTGAGGCTCAGCTTTGTTTACTAAACTAGTTCTTCTTGTTCTAATCGTCAAGTTGACACTCTGCTCAAAATGGCTCACTTGTATGGCAGCTCCACTTTGGATGCATGAGACACTGGAACAAGTAAGATTTGCAAATTGATGTAGTTTAAGTTAGGATAGCTTTCATGATAATGATGATTAATTCTTGAGTTCCTTTAGAATTAGGAGGGAGCTTTTCCAAAAGGTGTATCATGTAACTTTAGATAGACATGAGGTGATTTTTCCTGACTTTTACAACCACCCTTGCTGATTCTTGTAAATCGGTGTTTTGGTGTTGGCGTATCTCTACTAAGCTTCTATAACCTATGTTTTTTTCCTGTATATAATGTTAGTTTTATATGTCTTTTTTAATCTCATTAACATATCATCTGTTGCCTACCAGAATATCTGAATATTAGTATGAATGAATTATGTAACTGCATTCTATTCCACATCTTTTAAGCATTTTCCCTGTTGTCATCTTTCAGAATAAAATATTACTTGATCAGCTGGAGTCTCTGCACGTTAGATTAGCCGATAAAGAGCACAATTCTGCTGGACTTTTCTCTCAGAGTACAGATTCAAAAGCAGAGAGTGATTTACATAGTGTTATCAGCCATCTTCGCCGTTCTAAAGAAATAGTAAGTTGAGTTTATCTGCTACTTAGGTGGTTATCATGTATGTTTTAAATGTCATGATATATAATATGCAGGCAGAGACTGAGAAAACCTTGCTGAAGCAGGAAAACTCACGGCTACAAGCACAAGTATGCTAAATTTTTTATTCACTGTTCTCTTAGTTTCAACTTTTATCTATATTTGTCTTTTTTTTTTCTTCTCTTTTACAGATGAAATTGTGGAAACTACATCTCTAATATTCTTTATTTGATAGAAACATGTTGCTTATACATTGAGGATTTTTATTCTGAAATTTGTTAGGCTTTGAAAAAAGTTAGTAGTATGAAGCATGTTACTATTAACGGCCTCTACTTCCAAATAGTGATCCTACAACTAAAAAGTGTACAACTATTAATTGTGGTTATGACTTTAAGAATTCCAAACTGCTTCAGTAAGCTGAGATGGAAATACAAGAAAGAAACAGTGAGTGGCAGCAGGTGACCATCCCTGTGGCAGTCCTGCTTATAAGAGGAAGCTGAGTAGCATATGTGGGACTCCACTGCCTATCTGCCATGCCCCAGGAGAGGTGATAGTAGGAAGTTTAAAATACCTGTTGGACATATATACGTATTGATTGGTATTTACTTGTTGTGATCTAGATTTAAAACCTGGATGGTAAGTATTTTCAACCTTCCAACTAGGAACTCTCCAATCGGTTTGAAGGAGACGAACACCAGAGATAGAAAACCCTAGGAATGCATGGGGCATATCATATGCTACAATATTAGAATCATGGCCGTCCATTGATAAATAGGAGAACAAGTCAAAGAGGAGAAAATAAAAGGGAAGAAGAGAAGAGGAGAAGATAATGCCGAAGAAGTGAAAGAAAAGATTGGTGGGAAGCAGCAAACAGAATAAGAAAAGCCTTTATACTAGTCTGCTTATCATTCAAAAACTGAAACCTTGGTTAGCTTCAGATTATATGAAGACACAAGCCATTAATGAGAAATAAAGAGGGGTCGTTGATGGACATGTGATGTAAGGAGATGAGAGAGAGAGAGAGAGAGAGAGTACATTCAATTATTTCTATTTCATTATTTGTTCCTTGGTTAATTTGGAACCTAAGGTACATATGTATGTTGACATGCTTTTGAAATAACTCATTACATTATATTATTCAGTGTCTTGTATGAGCATTGTGGGACCTTTGCTGCAATCCATGACAAGTAACCTAAGTAAAATTAATTAAGTTCATAATTGGCTACTATATGATTTATTCTCAGTTCTTAATCTCATCGAATATAACAAACAATAGCATCCATAAGTGGGATCAGACTTTGTGGACTATTTTGACTCATCCATATTCAATTGTTAAAAACCCAGCTAAATACATTTTAAAAAAGTGTTTATTCATCACTGTGTACTTTGTTTTAGGAAGCATTATTTCTTTAAATGATGATATACACAAGGACTTTCATTTGAATCTAGATATACTGACTGTCCATTTGAAGAACCTGTAATGTATTGCTTCTGAAGAATGATTTTTTGTTTTTCAAGAGCATTGTTCCCTTTTTTGCTTATGGTTCACTTAATACAATATGTTTTAAATAAATTCCACTGCTCTTCGTGAAACTTTTTATTTTGTTTTTAGCTTGAAACTGCTCTCAAGGCTTCTGAGGTAGCTCAAAAGTTGCTCCACTCTAAATGTGAGAATGATAGAGCGATGTTATTCAAGGATGAAGAGTTCAAGGCTCTGCAGCTTCAGGTGATGAATTTATAATTAGTTTCTTTTTCATGAAATTTTCTGTTTTTTGTATTTTTGTGGGCACGGGGGAGGGGGGGGGAGGGGGGTGGTGTCGGGGGATTTAACGACATTGGTTAATCGCAGCAGTCAATGGTAATTTCACAAGTCATTCAACTTTTTGCAGGTAAGAGAAATCAATTTGCTTCGTGAAAGCAATATGCAGCTTCGTGAGGAGAACAAGCACAACTTTGATGAATGTCAGGTTCGGGAAAGTGTTTGTTACTATTGCTAATGTGCTTGTAGGAAGCATGTGATGTTTTTCTTATTTTCACAGTTAGTAGTTTCCAAAAATCCAAAGTATTGGGTTGCATTATAGAATTAGAATTTGGTATTTAGAATATCTACTTATGAGTCGTTATTGTGCACAGAAATATCGTGATGAAGCACAAAAAGCTAAAGTAGATGCAGAAAAGTATGAAAACCTTCTAATGGAGAAGCAATTGGAGTTTGATGCATGCCAAAAAGAGGTTGAGATGCTGAGGATAGAGATAAACCACCTAAATAATAGAATCAATGAGGTATTTATAACTTTAGGCCAGAATGAGAAAACAGTTACATAAATGTTTAAGAGATCAAGTGTTTTCCTCCTTGTTGCAGTTAGCTGAATCTCATAAAAATATCGACCCTGAGGAGTACGATAGGATGAAAAATGAACTCCAACAAACTAAGGTGAAATTATGACTTCTGTGTCTTTCTTCTCTGCTGGTAATTCAATGCTTTGTATCACTTGGACATTAATGTTCATCTTCATATTGTTTTGTGATATACTATCTTATAGTAGGTGGCAAATTGCATCTTTAGTTCAATGCATTTTGTCTTTTTGTGTACAAGAGAGGATTGACTACATACTAACATGTACAGTAACTTCTGTTCTTTTAAATGTATTTTCCTATGAAATTTTGACTCAACAAACAAGAAATTCTTACTGATTTTGCTGTTTGTGGTGAAATGATGAATTGTTGGTTAGACAACAAAATAACTCTGCTTCATTTATTTTATGCTGGTGTTGCTAAATGCAAGCATGTTGTATGGATGTATGCTTTCCGACAACTATACCTGAAAAGAAGTAAGTCTGGCATGCATTGCGACAAACAGAGACTGGTAGAATGTGCTGTTCTGTTGAGTGCCCTGTGGGCACCAGATGGGATGAAGTACCAGTTCGTTTGATTAGGATTTTGAAACAAGTACTGACAAGAAGTATAAAGAGAAGAAAAACAACAGAATTTCGTTAGTGTTGAAGAACAACCAAGTAGAGTTGGCAAAACTGACTATTGTTACCCTGTCCCTCGCCAACAAGCAAATCATATCCAATCATAGATAAAAGTTGTCTGGCTGCCCCTTCAAGGATCCTTCTAACCCTTCTGTCCTAAGAATTAGCACAGCATGATGAATTCATCAGAATCCCACCTCCTTGCTTTTCCTGATCTTTCGCCTAAGACTTTCCAAACATCTTGAGGGGCCCAAGATGATGCTAGGAGGCCAAATTTCAAAAAAGAAACCTTCAGAGGGGAACTGAAGCAATTAGTTTGCTAACTACACTGTGCAAATCATCATGTTGGTGGCCTGGCACAATACTTGCAGAACATGCAATTAATGAAGGGTGGGCCCATCAATATTTGGTTAGCAATTGAACAGAGGGATAACAAATGCTGCAGTCAGCCTTTAACAGAAGAGTAGAAACTATCGTATTTAGGTCCGAGTTTTTTGCTCTCGTAACAGAACTGATTCTCGAAATAGGTTTTGATATTACATGGTTTCTCAACCATGAAACTATGTTGGTAGGCACTTAATGCTCTGGGCTTTTATTTAATTTCTTATTCATGTATAAGATAATTCCATTTTCATCGTTACCAATGTTCCAAGTATCATGGTGAGTTGTATGCCTCCCTTGTGCTGATTTGTCAGGGAACTGGTATCCTGGCATGCAATATCGTGTATTTTGACAAGGAAATTTTTATTTTTTTATTTTTTCATACCAGGCTGACTAACAAGTACCCATTTGATAAATTATCAGGTCCAATACCCAATCGATACTTTAAACGTTGATCATTCACATAATACATCCCTCTGGATAGTAAATGTTTAAGTTATGTCCAGACTCATCCTTTCTTTATGATGGATCCACTCTCATTCTGATGTCACTTTTTTTTTAGTGATGATGTAAGCTTTATTTATTGTTATTGTTGTTTGTGTGATCAACTTCAATGTTAGTTCATTATGATTTGGATATAAATGAATCTCATACATTATAGTTCACCATCTAGATTATAGTATCAGTCACATATAGGTTTATTGTCTGTCATCCTCAGATGCATTGTAGTTATAATTATTAGGTTTGTTAGTAACATGTTTCATATGTGATGATTAGGTGTTGCTAAGAGAATCTGAGGCGGAGGTTGGACTGGCAAATAATCTTGTAACAGAGAAGCAAGGAAATATATTGAATTTAGAACAAGCCCTTGCGAAGTGTAAACTTGAATTAAATGAAAAGGAGAAGAAGTTAAATGATGCTGTTCAAGTTGAAGTAATTTTCTCCAAGTGTCCCTGTTATCTAATATGTTTTCATCAGGCTGAATACTGATTATATGGTTTGATGTGACACAGGGAACTATCAAACAGGAAAATGAAAAACAAAAGAAACTTCTCTCCATTCTGAAGGTTGTAGTTCTATCCTAAAATATCTTTATTGGTATAACGTGTTTGATTGTTGGTGATATTTTAGATCTTTTATCTTAATTTATTTTGAATTTTTATGCTTATTAATTGTCACCATATAATTGTTCATTCTTCAGAAGAAAAATGATACTTTAGCAAAGGAGAAGGAGGACTTGAACCAGGAAAAAGAAGTTCTGCTGAAAGAGATAGAAGATTTTAAATCAGGTACTGACCAAAGAACATCTACACAATTTTAAATTACTTTGCTTCTCTTAATTTGGTCAAGATTGATAGGAAGGAAGACCTCAGGTGACACTTCAACTGACCAAGCCACAAAGGAAAAGGACACCAGAATCCAGGTTTGTGTTATGTGCCAGAAGTTAAGGGTTTTGTCATTCATGTTAATTTTTCCCTGACATTGGAAATCAGATTTTAGAGAAAACTCTAGAAAGAGAGAGGGACGACAACAAAAAAGAGAAACAAAAACGGCAGAGTACTGAGAAGACAATGTTAGAACTTATTCAGAAAGTTAATAAGGTTCTTTCTCATCTCCTACAGTAGTTTTTCTTTAATTTTGTGGTATATTGCTGTGACCACAAAATCCACCATATCCTATTTACTCGATGAGGTATTTGACTGGTATGTGGTGCTATCTTTAAAGAGCGTGACTGATTTATCAAATTTCAGGATAAGAAATCATTTTTGGAGGAGTTCTCGAGGCACAAACATGCTGTTGAGATGTTGAAGGTACCCCTCTTTTCATGCTTCTTCCATGCATCTGTCTGGTTAGTCTGATGTGTACTGTGCATGCAATACTTCTCAAATTTCTCTGATACTTGCATGTTGGACAATATATTTTTTACTTATTTGAATTATTCTTTTCCTCAATCTCTGATGCTGTTTTCACTTCTTTTTTTTTTTTTTTTTTTTGCTTCCAGGCAACTGGAGTAACAGCTCCTCAGCTTCCTTCTGAGAGTACATTGGATGAACAATTTGCTACATATCTTCAAACAACTACTCAGCTAGAAGCAGCTTCAGGTTCCATTGCAGATGATGGGCTGGGAAGTCATTCTGTTGCTGTAGATACCTCAGCCACCGATACATCTATGCCTGTTGCAGGTTCCGGTTAGTGTGATCAAGAGTTTATCCTTTTAAGACGATCTGGTTGTAACTAATTCTCTTTACTTCTTCAGGGCGACAAGTTTCTGCTCAGCAGATACGGCAACTGACATCTCAAGTGAAATCTGCCGAGGAAAAAGAGAGAGGGTCTACTGTGGTCAAAGTAGCTACTGGGGCTCGCAAGGTAGGGAGGAGGCTTGTCCGCCCTCGTCTAGAGCGACCTGAAGAGCCTCAAGTTGATGTTGGAACCTCTGGGATGGATGGCCCGATACAGATGGAAGAGGAAAAGGCTGGCTCATCCCATGAACCAGAACCTGCAGGTGACAATTCTTTGACACAGTCGACATCTTCTAGTCGCAAACGTTTGGCCTCATCAACAGCAGAGCAAAAAGAAGACATTGTTGCACGAGATGAAGTTGGTGCTGATACTGCTCCTCCGCCAAAGAAGCCCAAAGAGTCAGATGTGATGCAAGATGTGATCCAAGACAGCAATGATGAACAAATCATCTTGCCAGCAACTGAAAATATTGAAACAACAGAGGCTTCTTTTCCATCGTCGAATGTCTCTGATGTACAAACACCTGAAGACATGGAAGCTGATCAGGCTCCTGTATTGCCAAATGAAGAGACTGCTGATGCAGTAGAGGATGATGATACCTTTGTCAAGGAAGAACCAGTGGAAGAGCAAAAGGCTTCCTTTGATGATACAAATCGTGAAGAAGAGGTTCAGGGTGAAGGTGATGCAATAGTTGAAGAGCTATCCGATAAGCCGACAGAAACAATTGAGTTGCTGGATGAAAGTTTGAGGAGTGAGGGTGGAAAAGAAATTCTGCAACTAGCTGCCGCTGATGAAGACGAGAAGGAAGAAGGAGAGTTGATTGCAGATGAAGCTGAGGAACAGGAAGAGGGTGGCAAATCAGGAGATTGCCAGCGTGAGTCAACTCCAAGCGATGGAGCCGGTATTGGTGATGAAACCGGGTATGCTGTTGAGGCCTCCTCACCTGAAGTTCCTAGCGAGAAAAATGCTAGTGCCGATGCTATGGATGAGGTTCGTGAAGGTCATAACAACGAAGATCAGTTTGTTCATGAAAGTTCACAAAGCCCTCAGAGATCCTTGGGCGTACGCGAGGGCTCACTAAGCACTACCGGGCATGCCACAATTTCGCAGCAGCAGAGTTCCAGTACTATTTCAGAGACGGAAGAATCAAGAGCAGGAAGAACAATAACAATATCAGAGAGAGCCAAGCAGAATGCCCGTCTAAGACAAGCTGGAATTGCAGCCCCAGCGACATCCAGAGGCCGAGGCCGGACCACAGGTGGCTTCAGGGTATGTTATACCTCGGCATGACAATACCCTTTCTCTGGACTTTCCACAACATTATCGTTGCTCACAAAAGTTGTTTCTATTAGGGTAATCGTGGGGCAGGCCGAGGAGGAAGAGCACGAGGTGGGCGTGGGCAGCCTTTTGGTGAAAGAGAGTGAGCTCTCTATGACACGCCATGTTCAATCCGTGAAACGAAGCCTTGGTAGCTGATGGGACTCAGGAAAACGGTGTAAGCTTTTTGTAGTTTGTTCACTGTTTAACTTGCACAAAAAATTCATTGAATTTTTTAGCGCACATTAGAGAGAACCTTATAATTGACGACATATTTAATTATTCTCTATGATTTGTATGTGAGAAAAATGTGTTAATATGACAATTGCAATTACTTAGTGTCTAGATATGGAATTTTATATAATGCGTGCTTTTGAGTTAATTGTCGAAGCTCCGTTGTTCCTTCCGCTGCCCTTTTGAGGCGGCGTTCTCCACAGTTGCAAGCATAGGGTTACGCTTTCATATTTGAGTCGTTATCTTATCCATCTCACTTGAGGTACGTTTTGCCTTTTGTCTTGCGGAGGCAGAAACGTGGTGTTCATGTTAAGCCGAAGCGTTATTTAAGCGGATCCGCATCTTATCCTTATAATTCACACTCGGACCGCAAGGGGAAGTGCATTATTAACGCTCACACGTAGCTAGTATCTTACATAGATGCATACAAAGACACAGATGCAGACGCAAACAGCAAGAGACGATGAGAGACACAGAGCTTTGTGCACTACATAGGAGACGAGACCATGGTAGAGACACGGCTCGGAGGAGGAGGTGGGTCTGCAACTAGGGGCACTTGGTGCGATTGCCGTGGGTGGTCATGTTGGTGTAGCAGGCGCCACACATCTCGCGGTTGCCGGAGGTGCCCGGCGGCACGCACTTGCACCTGAAGCAGCACGTCCCGCACGCCCGCTTGCACAGGTTCGGCCTCGAGTGCCGGCTGCATCTCACCCCGCACAGCCCGGCGCAATCTGCAAGTCATTCTCATGCACTGTGTAAAGCCGACACAACCATTACCAACAGATGGAGAGCTCTCGACAAGAGCTTCAGTGCTTCTTCTTGGCTTCTCCAACTAGATAGTAAGCACAGCTCAAAGGAAACGTACGCGTCCAGTTTTGGCAGATGGGTCTGCAAGAAGACACGGCTGCTAAAGATACGTACGTTCTCTTAAAGGAAGAGACCGTAAGTGGTGAAAGGTAAATGATGACGATGGTGACCAACCCATGGCCCCTTCTGCCATCGTATATTTATTATAGGTGTTCTCTGCTTTGGGTGGCCTTTTTCCTCGGCCACTTTAACGCTTTTGCCTTCTCAGTGGGATGACATCCACGTGAACGTTTCAGCATCCAATGCTACCATGAACGTTTTAGTTTGAGGTTCTTTTATGGTTCTCAGAACCATTTTCACCTCTTTGTGTGATTCATCGAATATGTTGCCTTCTTCTTGTCATCGACTCAAAATCCAACCAAATCAGCATCATATTACACTAATTTCTTCGGAAATGGGAGTCATGCAGCAGTATGGTGATCAAGGAAGCAAAAGGCTAAGAGGATTAGTGCTCACCTATCACGGGAACCGGCGGCTTTCCATCCGCTCCTCCTGAAACAGGCTGTGGAATGCAAGAAACGATGCCACTACAACAGTTAGATCAAAACAGAGGATGGAAGAAGAAGAAGACATGGAAGTAGCTCATGCAAGTTACATTACAGGTTCATCCTCAACGACCGCCTTGCGCAAATGAGCCTGCAAGCATTTCGAATGGATTATGAGCAGGAAGGAAAATTCCGAGACTAGATCTGATCCAACGAAGAGGGAGGGTGTTACCTGATCAACCAGAACACAGAAGAGAAGCACGGTGTAGAGAAGCTGCCTCCAACGCATAGCCATGGCGAGTTGGTGGAAGAGAGAAGCGATGATGAGCTGAAGTGAAGCACAGAGAATATATATATATATATATATATATATATATATATATATATATATAGGCTGAGAGAAGATGAGCAGTAGAGTATTATTCTGTGGGTGTGGGTAGGCTGTTGAATTGGAACCATGAACCCAATTCATTCATTAATAATTCAGTTTTCAAAATTATAAACAATTATAATCGATTCGAATCGAATAAGATCGATTTTAACTTAAGAAATAATAGTTTTATTGGACTTAAACTATAATGATTGTAGAATTTAGCGCATATTTTAATATTAATTTGTTAAGAATGAATGCAAATATGATTGTTTATGTTAGTTAACATCCAATCCCTATTTGCTCAGTTGTTGTCACTCACTCTTTGGCAAGAAGAGTAGCTGAGCAGATGTTGAATCCGAGAGAGTCTCCTTCCACAGCCTATCAAACTGTCTACATGTCATTGCCCACAGCTGAGGTTGGCGATGCAACTCTCTGAACCTTTCTCGGCTACCATTCATTGATGTTAGCATCAATAACAACAAAGCCAAGCCGTGATCTGATCTCAACTATTCGAGATTCATTACCATATGAATTGAGCTCAGTAAATCTTACCGTACCATTCATTAATTGTAATTATTTCACACATACATTTTTATCTACGACAGAAGTGATTTCTGATTGAGATTTCCTCCCTTGAAAAGACTCCCAGTAAATGGTTTGCTTTGTCTGATTGTGTTCAGCTCCTATGCTCCAGCGAAGCCAACAGCCTTTTGTTCTTCCATCATGCAAATTAAGGGTTCATGGAGTACAAGGCATTTCAGCACCTCCTACTGCTCCTCCTGCTGCTGCTGCACTGAGTGTAACCAAAGCAAAGAGACAAAGTTCTCTCTCTCTCTCTCTCTCTCTCACTATCCATCCTTTTCCAGCTGGCCTCTCGCATTTAACTCAAGTTTTGACCCAGTAGAAAAGCTATCTGAGTCACTTTGCCTCTGTCTTCTCTACGTTTCATCCTTCAGCTGCAGCACACTTACTGCGGGCCTTAAAGAGGTGGAGCAGCCATGGGGGCCACAATTAGAACATGTCTCCTAGGAATTGATTGGGTGATGGCAGGGCCGATGTGTCAGTACTTCTTGGTGGGACCTGAGCATTCGGTTCGTGGATACAGCTGGAATCCACTTTGGATGGTTGGGAGATGGCAGGGCCCGAAGGCGGATGCTGTGCATCAGTCGGATGTTGAGTTCACAAGAGGTAGAATCCGACATGACGATCCGTATCGTCACATCTGATCTATTGGGTCGGGTGAGGAGAACGTTAGGATCATCACATCTCATACATATTTCATCTTTTGTTTCCTTTTTATATTTTCTATGTCATACACTTGCATGGTCAAACTCCACGAGCTGTTTAGCATGGGCTTTAGTTCGAATCAAAATTAAATCGATCAAAAATCAGAATTGAATTGATATAATCACTCGAAGGTTTCAAATCAAACTAGAATTAGTGATTCTAAACTAATTAAAAATAAAAAAATTAAAACACAAATGAGTTACACGATAAAGTGATTAACATTTTAAAGTTTAATGACTTGGGTTTAAATATCGGTGAAAGCTTTTTAATTTTATTTTATCAATAGAAATTGACGATTCGAATCATATTTGAATTGGTTCAATTCCGATTCTATTTTTCACAAAATGAAAATTATCGATAGAAAATCTTGATCCCTCCACCGTGCATATGGAGGGTTAACCATAATGATATTTTTTTCTACAACAATACTAACCTAAGACACCTTATATAGGTCACAAAGAAAAAAAAAAAAAGTCTAATAGTAAGTCGATATCGAAGCTAAAGTCGATAGCGTTATGAGCCAAACTTAATATATGTCAATTAATTCTTTCAATATTCATCGGTGTGAGTTTATCCTATTTTCAATTCCATTTATATGTTAAATGTGCTGTTAATATCTCTCGTTGATCAAACCAATATTATTTTTTATTTGATAATGGCCAATATCTATTTTTTTCTTAATTTTTTAAACTTATTTATTCTTTTACGAATCTTGACTCTAATACTTGAATGTTAACTACAAAGAAAAAAAGAGTTAGGGTTAACATCAATATTGTTGGTACCTTTGGTTAATTATGAAGAAAAGAAATTTTTTATCTTTCGGTTTAAAGAATTTAAGCATCTAATTAGAATGCATAGTTCTCTAAGAATTAGAATGCATAGTTCTCTAAGAAAAGGAGACTATGTTTTTATTTTTTTTTTATAACTTAAAAAAAATTAAAAGAAATGTCAAGAGATTGGAGGCTTAAAAGGATCAAAGAAGGGTTGCTTAGTTTCATATCCATGATTGGTAACTTGCTAAATCATTCATTGCATACCATACATATGTAGATGAGAAGTCATCCATGTTTGAATGTGCCATGTCCCCATATCACTGTCCAACTTCCGTAGGTGCTTTGCTTTCTTTTGGTGTATCGACTATATTCTGTCTCCTCTTGCTCAATCTTTATTCTTGCTACATGTTAGTGTTGTTGGTGAGAGATAGAGGATACTAGAAACAATTAAAACAAAATTTAATAAAAATATATTAAAATTTTGATACATGATTTATCGTAATTCATTAATTCTCATTTATATTCAAAAAATATTTTTTTTTATATCAGATTAATTATAATATTTTAAAATTATCTTCACTTAGATGGAGTATCTAACATCAATAACATCGTCAATAATAGTATTCGTGATATAAAGATGAATAGTACTTGCATCCTTTGCCTCAAGCTCATATAAATCTTCGTCGCTCATTTTTTTTTATTTATCTACTCGCCGTTTAAATGTTCTTGTCTTTACTTAACAAGAAAATCTTTTATCTTACTTTATAACGTGAAACTATTTCTTTCGTCATTAGAGTAAGCATAGTATAAACAATCAACGATATTCTTATTAAATCTCTAATCACTAAAACTTTTATGCTTTATTAAAAAAAAAAAAGAGGAGAAAACCAAAAACCAAAAGAATAAACCAAAGATTAATAATTAAAAATATATTAGAAAGTCAATATAAGATTTAATGTGATTTAATGAGAAAATTAATTTTTTTATAAGATCAATTATGAAACTCTTAAGTTATTCTCACTCAAGTATGACTCCCCCTTATATACCCTGTAAACCCAAAAATCTACTAAAGAAACCCTCTCGGAGTGTTTTGTCTTTTTTTATCACCAAAACCTTAAAATAGGAGAAGTATTTATATGAATAGATCCTAATTATCTAAGGAATATTGTTTCCTAAACTAAATCCTAATTTTAATCTACCAAAACATTTAAATTTAAATGGACTCCTTCTAATTAATTAAACATAGTTAAGGCTCTTAAAATACTCATCCAACCTAACAAATATAAACCTTTGTTCTTTGATTCGAGTAACTCTAAACGCCTTTGTTGTTGAAATGAAGATTAATTGTCTCGGAAGAACATCATCGCCCATTCCAAAAATTCATTGAATGAGAGGTGCGGTAACGACAGCAGGCTGAGATCAGAAGCATGGGTTGCAGCAAACACCACGCAAATAAAAGGGAGACAAATCCGAGTAGGCCACAGCTGAGGCTTCCTCCTCCTCCTCCTCTTGGATGATTCGTCCTCATCCAATACAAGTAGATGGTGCAGAACTCGCCCCATTACGATCTCAATTTAACGAATGAAAGGAACTCTCCAACCATATGTGCAGCGCAATCTCAGACTCACAGTCCGAAGAAGATGCTGATGATGATGAGATGTTATCAGAAGTGGAGATGGATCCGTCAGTCTGCAGCGCCATTGGCTGACTTGAGAAGATAGAAGTGTGCGAAGGCCGCATGGATGGCTGCACCGACGGGCAGAGCGTCCTCGTCGATGGTGAAGTAAGGGCTGTGTGGTGGGTGAATGGAGCCAATCCTCTCATTGTACGTCCCTATTAGCAGCAACGTCCCCGGTACTTCCTCCAGGAAGAAGGCGAAGTCCTCGCTGCCCATGACCTGTGGAGCTACTCGTGTCTTCTTCTCTCCCACCACTTCTCTCGACACTTGCTGCACGTACTCATGGATCGCCTTGTCGTTCACTGTGGGCGGGATCGGTGGCTCCTCCGACTCCAGGAACTCGATCTCCGCCGTGCACCGGTACACTGCTGCTTGTGCTCTTATGACCTGCACGGATAGCGAGCATATGATAAGCTTGTCATGGTTTCGGAGTGAAAGAAAGGTAGGGTTTGCTTTACCTCTTCGATTCTGCTGGTTATTTCGTTGAAGCTTCTCTTGCTGAAGACCCTGAATGTCCCAGAAATCGTGACTGAATCGGGAACAGTGCTGTATGAATCGCCTCCATCTACCTTGGTTACTGACACCACCTGCCGTATGGCAATAAACTCATGAGTCGATGCATCGATGAATCATCATCAGCACTCGAGAAGAGAACCAAATGACAAATATCAACAGAGACTTAGGTAAATTGTAGAACAGAGGCACTCTGTTCTCTACCTAAAACAACTGGAAGAAGAGAGAATACGGAAGATGTACCTGAGCCTCCAAGGGACTGGCTTCTCTCGAGACCAGACTCTGTAAGCTGATCACTGATGCTGAAGCTGCCAAGATGGGGTCAGTTGATCCTTGTCGAGTCACACCGAGGCTTCTCCTCCTCACAATGGCTCTGAAGTTTCCGCACCCAGCTAAGAACTCCCCTGGCCTGGAAGCCACAACCCCAGTAGGGAAGATGTAAGCGACGTGCATGCCAAGGATGGCCTCTACACCTCTCAGGGCGCCTTCTCGGATCATCTCCGAGGCCCCCACACCCTTCTCCTCTGCCGGCTGAAATAGCAGAACCACAGTTCCCTGAAGCAGCAGAGGAATCGAGGTGTGTTAGAACATCTTAATCACGTAGTGGATTCATGGCAGGAGATGCATTCTTTTACCTGCAACGTGTGCCTCAGACCCTGCAGGATCTTCGCCGCCCCGAGGAGCATACTGACATGTGCATCATGTCCGCACGCATGCATCTTCCCCTTCACCTTGCTCTTGTGCTCCCATTCGACCAGTTCCTGCACACGACCAGTGCCTTTCTTAGCAGCTTCTCATGAAACTTTGACTCGCTACGTTAGATTCCCAATAGAAGACGCAACGTGTGAAACCTTAGCAATTGGAAGTCTGGAACACATATACGAAGAAGTGGCAGTGGGCAACATTGACTTTTTGAACCAAAAGATGGTCAAATATTGCTTATACTAATATCTTCTTTAATAGAACGTTGGCTACTGGTTTGACCATTGTCACCCGTAAGCCTATCAAGAATATTAGGTTGACGAAGTTCCAGAATTCAAATTTCTATATATGTATACATCAAAATTGAAGTCATTCTGCAGTAGAATACTACTCGCTTGGAAGTTTATACAAACAGCAAAATTCTCGCATAATGTAAGTGAATTTAATTAAAATGCTTCACATCGTGCTTGCTAATTGGGTCGCAAATCAAAGTTAGAATTGCATAATCTTTTCATATGTTGTTCTTCTCTTTCCTTTTTCTATTTTAATCCACATATATAAAAAACATCTGCCTTCAATTTAGAGGGAGATGGAATAGTGATGCATGCGGTGACATCGACATAAAAATCCTTAGCAGTCAAGGAATTGTATATGATTAGGACGCTGTGTTGGATGAATTGTCTGATGGTTTGAAGGACGAGAGCAAGAAGTTACCTGGATGGGCAAAGCATCCATGTCCGCCCTGAGGGCCACAAAGGGTGGGAGCCCGGTGCCTATCGTCGCCACGACCCCGGTGCCGGCGACCGGCCACTTGTAGGCGATGCCCATCAGGTCCAGCTCCCGCCGGATCCTTTCGCTCGTCACGAACTCCTCATGAGCGAGCTCCGGGAACTCGTGGATGTCCCTCCTCACCTTCCTGAGCCAGTCCACTGTCTCCGGAGCGTTGGCTAGCCGCACAATCTCTCTCGTCACAGATTCTTCTTCACTCGTCTCCAACTGGAACCCGGTAGAAAAGCCTGTGTCAAGGCCGACACACTCGTTTCTGGGAGGACGGGGGAACAAGGGAAAGCTGGAGGCCGACGACGCCAGGACGGGGACGAGGAGGAGGAGGAGGAGGAGGAGGGAGAGGGAGAGGCGGGAGCACTCCATGTGACCGTGCGATGGGTTGAGGCGAAGCAAGAAGCGGATTTGAGATAGATACTTATAGTTGTGCTCCACAGCGATGACGGTAACATCACACCTGAAACCAAAAAGGAGGGTGAAGTGATATGAATACCCGATCAAAAGCCAAGTCTCACGCTACTCTCACGGCAAAACCCACAGCCTATAAGATGGTGCCAATGCAGAGGACGTATGTGTCTCACGCACGTCCATACGAAGGAAGAGGACCATAGTTTCCACATGTTTAATGCGTTCAATGAGAGATAGAGAGTGCGTGTGTGTTCCAAAAGCATCCGTCTTGGATCACCACGTACGCACGGCAACAAAGTTGGAAGTTTCGGTGGCATGCTTTTTCTCATAGTACGACCGAAGCATCTGCGAGGAAGGAGCTGAAGACTAGTTGACAGGATTGTGAATCACAAGGGAACAAACACGAGGCAGAGAGAGAGAGAGAGAGAGAGAGAGAGAGATGCGTCCAAGAAAGAGTTACTGTGGGAAACATTAGACGAAAGCTGCTTTCTTATCTGCATCACAAATAATTTTTGGACGAATTCAGAGAATTTTCCTTTTAATTGTGGAAAGTGCCCCTCGAATTTTCTAACAGTGTCTACTTTTTCCCTTTTCATGACATATGAAATATTCTTTGTGTTGACAGTCAGCCACATACCTCATTTTCCACCTTATCTTATAGATTCATCTAATAGGATAAATTATTCTAATTATAATATTTTAAAAAGAATCTAAAAAATGTTATAATATAGTATAAAAATATTGTAGCATGATATTTTTATACAAATTTTATAAAAATACTATAAACATAATATTTTTACACTGATGTTTTCAAATAATAACTAAGAAAACATTATAATACAATATAAAAAAAATACTATAACATAGTACAAAAATATTATAAGTGTACTAGGAATACATGGTTGTGGGTATTTCATATGTTAGACCAAATAAATCATGATTAATTATTTTTGAAAAGAAGTTTTTATTGATAATTCCTTAAAAAATAATAAAATATAATTTATAATTTAGTTTCTCATACCAAACTTATCTTCTTTTTTTTTAGAATCCCTTAACATCACTTGTCGCTTAGCGTTCTCTCGTTCCTTAATGCCCACTCGATATATATCCAATCTCACTTGATAATCCGATATAAGTGGATTCGAATACCATTTTATTATCTGATGTTGTTTGTCACTAAAAAAACATAAAAAGTAGAAGAAAAAGGATTTGTTATTTGCTATCGCTCGATGCTCGAGAAGAGAATAAGAACAATAAAGAAAAAAAAGTATTTACATCTATTTATAAAGGATATCTCTATGCTATTAAAAAAATTTAAAATATAAAATATAAATAGTGAAAAAAAAAGATTGTGAATAAAAATCTTCATCTAATAATGAGATGCTTTCCAAAGTTCAAAAAAAAAAAATCTAAACAGATGGACTTTTTTTTGGGAAATTCTACTCTTCTTTCGGATTCCTTTTTGGAAGAGAGAAATCAAAGTCTCAGACTTGCGTAGTGACGTGCTCGAACAATCAATCTCGCGTCGCAGTATGAAACCACGGTGGGATGGCGATGCAGCCAAATCTGCAGAACAGCTACAGAAAAGCAGATAAAAGAGAATGCAGATAAAGCGTAGGTCTGATACATGTGGATAGCCCTTCCCACAATTGACTTGAAGATACATAATATATATATATATATATATATATATATATTGGAAAATATTGAAAAAAATAAACATGATGCGACAATATTAATAGTCTAAAAAATAGCACCTTATATGTGAAATTTTTATCTAAACTAATTCAATCAATAGCCTCAAAAATCTTTTAGTTGTTTTAATGCTCCTATGTTGTTGATCGATATGAATAATATTTTGTTAGGTGTAATAAGTATTTTTAGACTTCTAATGCAAACCAAATTTAATCATATATTTGTTCTCTTCAGAATATTTTTTCATATGTTTTTTGTTTTATTATAGGTTATTCTCTCCTAAAAATTGAGCGATGATCTATCTTTAAGTCCTTTATCGGTTTTGTTTTCAATCATTTATTTTTCACTTGTAAGATGGACCATACGAAATTATGGATAGATTGATTCTTTGTAGACAGCTATTATAAGGGCATCATATCATATAATTTAAGTAAAATCAGTTAAATCCGATACTCGACTCTCAATATAATAAAATCTCATGAGAAACATGTCTTAGCTAATTTGGCCCCTAAACATCATTGACACGTATCCACAGTTGTTCCAATAGTTACCTCCGCATGAGTCAAATAAGAAGGCAATTCAAAGGAGTTGAGCATCATATATTCTCTTTAAACATGACCCACAACCTTTCTTCTTTGTTCCACTAATCTTAGAACCCAAAAGTCAAAAAGAAAAAAAAAATGTTTCAAAGAAATTAATCACAGTTGGTCAAATTTGTGTTAGTAGTAGTCTTCATTTAAGGCACGTTATTTCGATGATTCTTTTGACATAGTATTTTTCTACCATAAAGCCATATGAAATTACCACATTAGTGGTAAGGTAATTAATGTATTAGATTTTAGGCATCATCTGTTCTAAGAAGGAAGAGTTGACCGACTTCTTTCAACTTTGAGCAGAACAGGAGAATCAAGAAAAGATGTGTACAAGTATTGAAAAACGAAAAATCTAAGAGAATGATCTAATTGTGTTTAGAGAAGATTTTTCATTTGTGTAAATCAAGCATCAGATCATCTTTATATGGAAAAATTGATTTGTGATAAGCCAAACGACTATATGCAATGACGGCCAATAAATCTAATTAATGGATATAATTAAAAAATAGTAAAGAAAACAATAAAGAAAGCAGTGAAAAGTAAATATATTTTCTTCTTTTTCTTCTTGTGGAAGAAGTGAAATGAATGAATTTTTGATCATAATCTTTTTTTAATCCTTTTCTTTTCTTTTCTTTATTTCCATGCCATGGATTTTGCCAACCAAGAAAAATAAAATAATTATTATTATATTATATCATTTTTAAATCTAGTACATGAAAATTTTAGATTTATTCGATTCTTCTAAGTCAAAATTTTCATTTGATTTAGATAGAAAGGGATAATACATTTCTGCATTTATGATAGAGAATGATTGCTTCTATAGATTTCTTTCTAGATTCAATTGAATTGATAGACAAATAAATACATATACTAGAATGCATCACACTATATATATTCGTATATCTCTCGATTTTTATTTACAGAAAACGACACATGAGATTCATGATAAAATTGAATCCTATCGTATTTATGCAATACTTGTGTTTCATTTAGATGTCACACGTACACTAAAAGAGAAGAGAGAGAAGATGTTAATGTTTGTAAATATTTTTGAGATCAAAATAAATACCTTGCTACCATAATTAACGTCGAAAAAGATTCAAGCATATGAAATTTCTAATTGATGAATAAAATGTCGTGGCATAATGGGTTTGGAAGACAAACAATAAGCCAAAAGCCAAAGAGAACTCGGACTCTCAAACATAGAAAAACTTTACACTCGCGTGTTTCAGTTTTGCACAAAGACTTGTGAGAGGCATTAAATAAGGTTTTGATGAAAAAGAAAGCACTGCTGCTTTTATTCCCACTTAGGTTGGATGCGAAGAATTTGGTCACATCATGTGGATGTGGCATTACTTTATTCATTGTCTAGTGGATCGTGCAATATGAGGGGCTTTTCCTTATTTTAATCTCTACTCCTTTTTGTCTAGTGGCTGTCAATTAATTTAGTGTTGAAAGGTGTATTTCGATACATATTAAATAAAATCTTAAAATCAAATAAGGTATATTTTAAATCTAAGATATTTCACAATCGATGTTACGTCGCACTACAGTCGAGTCAACAAGGGGAGCACTCCCATACACCAAGTTAAAACTCGTACCAAGATGTTGTTTGGTATGTTCCGTTGTTCATTAATAACGTATGGAATTTTTTATTAGTTTTCAGATATAATATGAGGGCATGAGACATTAATGCTCTTGTTATCCGACCCCATAAATTCAATGATGTAACATCCACCGACGAGAATATCGATTGGGTCTCATGAGATCAAATACACAATATTAATAGATAAAATTATTACTTTATAATCATAATATTTGTGATTCATGATCTCACGTATGGTCAAAAGATGCACATAATCAATTTTTACATGGTCTCAATCTAATACTCCACTATTAAGCGGTCAATCATAAGGACCATTGATAGATAGTCAAAAGATGCAAGTATTTATTATGACCTCAATCAAAAAACTTGATTATCATGTTATATATGCATGCTTTCAAAGTATTATTTTCAAAGACCTTCTTGCTAGATATATATTTTTAATTAATTTTTAATAATTAAATATCAAAGAGATTTTATTATATATATATATATATATATATATATATATATATATTCTCCCTATGTATTTTTATATAGGGTCTCAACCCAAATCACTAAACTCTCAATATCTTTGTTTTGAGATGAACTTGAAAGTAAACCTCCATCTATGGGGGCAAATGGTGTGGTCATGAGGTATCAGTGTTTGATGTGATTCTTTCTATTTTGCGACTTCAATTATGGGGGGTTGGTCATATTCAAACAATATAATATGACACGTGAACTAACTATAGGTGAGCTCTACCTAAGATATGTTAGGTGACCTCTTGCCATGGATATGTTTGAGACACCAACGTGATGGACAATTAATTATTGGCAGGTATTCCCCACACGGGTGGGGTTGGCTTCGTATATTGCATCACTTCGTTAACACCACTCCTCTCTTTTATTTTGATGATTGCAATAAAATACTTGTAATATATATATATATATATATATATATATATATATATATATATATTAAGATAGGATAAATTTTTACATCTAAAAATATAATTCTAGTGAGAGACTTAGCAAAAGATTTTTACATCTAAAAATACTTGGAAAACCTCTTCTATCAACACTTCATATATCAAATAATCTCGATGGATAAAGATAAGATCTTATGATCAAATATTGTTTTCTTTATTTATCATTTATGCTTGTTAAACCTAATGGGCTTCAAGAAGAGTCGGTGTCAGTTGTAGGACAAGTGGGGCCGGTGTGGCTTGTGCCACATGTGAGGCTACCATCCAACACGAGTGGGAAGATGACGCAGACGGAATCCGGGATAGATAGATCACGAGAGACGTTTAGCTGTTGCACCGACCGCGTGCGAGATACATCAGTCCGCGGACCACGCGACGTGCGCAAACTACTCATCCGGAGCGACGCTCGATGGCACGAACGGGGCTTTCGATTCTATCACATTTGAAATCGGGAACGAATCAATCCGAAACCTACCTGCGGTCGGGGACGTCTTCGACGGTTTCCCTCCGAGGATGGATGCTCGTGACACCTTTGACGGAGAACAGTGACGAACTCAGCTCAACTCGACGGCAAGGGGGTGATAGTGCTTCCGTGACAAGGTGGATCGAAGATATCACGAGCTCCACCTGCTGCTGCTGACCTGTTTGTTCGTCGCTGTGATGTGGCAAGCATCGAACGTGTATCATGTTCTTCGTTCTTCCAGTCGAGCTTTGAAGTTTTAAGCCATGACGAAGTGAACGTGTATCATGTTCTTCGTTCTTCCGGTCGAGCTTTGATGTTTTAAGCCAAGACGTTCGTCATGGTCCTGTCGTAGAATTTTTAGCTTGAAAGGAATTATATACATCTGAATTGAAAAATATAATAATATTATATTAAATTTAATTAGTAATATAAGTCATAACAATCATATATCATCAATATCATATTTTTTTTCTATGTACTACATCATTATTAATCTTTTTTTAATATAGTTCAAAATATCCTATAATTTATCTTTTCAACATACTTATGCCATTCACATTTAACTATAATATGTATATAGATAAGTATGAATAAGATAGTTGAAATAAATAATTTTAATTATGTAAATAAGAATGTCAATTATAATTTTTGTTCAAACATGTATCATCGTATCTTTTATGGGTTATTCACAAACCCAATCATAAGAATATATTCTTTCAAATATTTTAGGTTATAAGTTGTAAGTGAATATATCAATAATCAATACGTAGAACTCAAGTTTTTAATTGGCACTGGTTAATTCTCGAGTCCTATTCTAATCGCTAAGTAATTTATTTTAATATACATTAAACTATTATAATACTTGTCATTCTTAGAATAAAAAGATACTAAAGTATGTTATCAAATATCTTCGAACAACTGATTTTAATTAAGCCAAGTCCTTAGATAAAATTTTGTAGTTATAAATCTTGATTATTGGTATCAAAATATGCCATAAAATCAACTTCGACTATCAATAATATAATTTGCATAAAGATGTCGGTAGAAGCAGTGAGTATGAGATGGACGATCACAGGACATGGAGATCCGCTGATACACGCATAGATTGTGATGTGAGTGATTGAGCCCATTAGCTCGGGCTTAATCATATTAGGCTATAGTCTATGATCATCTGGTGTGATTGCTCATGTGATATGAGATTGATTATGCATCTACTAGTTACGTATATATATATATATATATATATATATATATATATATATATATATATATATATATATATATATATATATATATATATATATATATATATAAGGCTCACATATACTCACATATATTATGATTTAAGATTTTATCTATAACATAAAGATATCACCGGTAACATGAGGATATGATATGCTTGGTCTAATCCCACGAGGGCATATCATCGAATCAAACTCATCTTGTAATGATAGTGATGACTTAACCAAATATCGTGGTTAGTCGAGTCTCTCGAGGGTATGATAATTCGAAGATCAAACAGGACGGGAATCATAAGGAGTTATGATTGACAAGAGTTGCTTACCTTTTCGGGCTATTGGTTGAGTCCCTCGAGGTTACACTAAAACATCAATTAGATCCTGATCCCCACTAGAGATCCATCAAGGGTCTCTGATTTATATACCAAAGAGAATTATGTATTTTGTGAGAAAATAGTAGGAGTAGATTGAGATAAAAGTCCTTGATTGTTTACCTTTATATAAAATCTGCGTGTTATGTATTTATGCTACATCTTTTGTTTGTTAAAAACATGTTGCTTTTAAATACCTTACATTGGTATACTTGATGTCAACTACCTCATTGGTCCAAACTATATGGATTAGCTTTGCAATCTGAGAATCATTCTCACGATGAAGAAAATCGCGTACGTCCTTACTATAGATCATGCCCACACTCAAGGAAGATACAAGTAAGGATGAGATTGCTCACTACATAAAGTACATAGATGACTCCACTGTCTCAGTGTTACATGTTGGGCTCTATGACTCCCGAGTTATAGAGGCATCATGAAAGATAGATGTCAGATCCATTCTCTTGTATCTCCGTAAATTGTTTGATAAATACGAAGAAACTCAATAGTATAAGATATCAAAAGTCTCTTCTGCACTAGGATGACTGAGAGGACACCAGTTCAAAACTATGTTATTAAGATGATTAAGTGAATCAAGAAGCTCATAAGTCTAAGAGTGGTCCTAAATGATATAACCTATGTGTGGATCTTGTGCTTCAGTCTCTACCAGACTCATTTTCTCAATTCATTATAAATTTTAACATGAACAAACTTGAGGTGACTCTTCTTGAGTTCCTCAATATGTTGAAGGAGGCAGAGAGCACTATCAAGAAAGAGAAACCAGTTCTATGCTGGTGAGACCAGAAAGAAAAGAAAGACAGAGAAGTTCCATAAGAAGGGCAAGGGCGAACAAGGCAAATGTTGCTAAGAAAGACCTGACAAAAGATAAATGCAAATGCTTCCACTACGACAAATACATGCATCGGAAGAGGAACTACAAAAAAATACCTTACAAAAAAGATGAAACAAAAGCTTGGAGTGGAAGTACCACGATAATACATGGGTATTGGATACCGATAATGCTTATCATATGTATAAGAATACAATAAAGAAAGTATCATGATAATAAAATAGTATATTATTAATATTTCGAGTTTTTTTAGTAAATATTGAATTATTGATATCATCTTTATTTTATCATTGGGTGAAATAATAACATATATAGTGTTCACACAAGATTTTACTATTATAAAGGATTGATATTATCTTTATGAAATAGTATTGCTATCTTTTAGTATATAACCCTAAATTATAAGAATATTTAAAATAGTATCATTCTATCCTATCACATAATTATTTAAAATAATTTTTTTTATTATCTAAATCTTTTAATTATGTATCATCGTTAATATTATTTTCTTAATATCATTTAAGATTAATTTTTTAATGTAATCTTATAAATTTATTAGTCCAAGCCACTTTAGCGATTAAAAGATCAATATAATAATATAAAATATAGTTTAAAACATCCTATAAATAGTAAAATATTTATTATAACTCATATCTTATAGGCTTATCATTCTATAACACTTTGGCAGCATAAAATTAAGGATATAAGTTATAAATAATATTTATTATTATTTTTAAATCTAATTTATGCATAAATAATTTAATAATAATTATTATATATTAATTAGTATAAAAATCATGTAATAACAACTATAATTTTGATAAGCATAAATCATACTTTTATATAAAAAAAATATTATTTCATAATTTTAAATATATGTATATATATGTATATATATATATATATCTAAAAATATCTAATAATAATTAGAATTTAAGAATTATAGGCAATAAATTTTAACCAATATGTCATAAAAGAAAACTATAAATAAATTCTTAATTTATATTTTTAAAATTTAGTATAGATCCCTAAATTAGACTAATCAATGCTATTTAATTGAACAAGCCTAGAATTGAACTACAAAAAATTAGTTAGAAGATTTAGGCTAAATATCAGTCCAATTTTATCAGTCAAAATTAAAATGAATCAAAATAAAAAATGAGTCAAAATTTAACTTTCCCTAAATTTATTCATAAATTGAGGATCGAATCTAAATCCATTCAAATAATAAACATACAATCAGAATAAAGTCAAACTAAAATACTTTATTAAAGTAGGTCAAATTAGTTAATTTTATAGTTAAAAATAAAAGTAAAAAATATTTGATTTTAGAAGAATAAAACTTTAATTTTGTTAGGATATATATTAAAAACGTTTGATTTTATAAGGGAAGAGAGACACCAAATGAAAATAAAAGAATTTAGAAAGATAAAACAATCTTTTAATGGGTGAAAAATCCTTCTTTTTTTTTCTTCTCAATCATTGCAGTACCTATGCAAGGCTTGCGATCATCCGTAGTGCACGATCGTTCGCCGCTTGCAGTTGATCGACGAACCCTACAGTCACTATGATGTTTCACCATGCACACGCACGACTGTTCTCATGCGCGATTGACATATGCTGTCGCTAGAAACAATGCCTCATCCGAATGCCCAAACGTCGTGATGCCATCAACGCCAAAACCCACCGCTGCGGCATAGGTGGTCGTCGATTACTCTAACAACCCCGACAACAGCGTACAGTCGCCGAGCACCACCACAGCAACCCATCGTGCTTTGCTTTCTAGATCAACACCGTGACGCTCAACCATCGTACGACCTCAATATCGCAGCATCCTCTCCATTGTTGGCTACCCACCACTCTGGTTGCCAACATCCTAGCGTCGCTGGTACATATGCCGCAACCTTCACACCTTCACCGTAGCGTGAAGGTGTTCCCTCACACAAGAGCCGGTGTTGCCTATCGTAGCCACTGTTGCCATTTTCCGAGGGACCACCCATCACCCTCGATTGCTGCCAAAACAAGTGTGAATCAACGTCGTGATCGAGATTCTATGATCGCGACTCCTTATGACGGCGTCGACAATAGTCTACGATATGAATTGCGTGAGCAAGAAAATCTTCTTCGCTCGTAAGCAAACAATTAATTTTAGAGTGGAAGACTCGAGACGGATCGTGCAAGCATTATATGATCGAAAAAGAAATAATAATTTGATATAATCAAAATAGATCTAATGCATAAATAGATCAAAAATAAATCTAATAAATAAATCGATACGACTCTGATACCAATAGTAAAAAATAAAATTATTATGTAAAAACTTAATGTCAAGATTAAAATCAAATATCATATATCTAAGATAGAACGTATGTACCTCTTGAACACGATAATCAATATGGTATCTCGGATGTTGCAAAGTAACACTCCATGCGCATTAGAGGTAGGTAATAAAAAGAATTTGATTATGGTGGACTACCAAATACATTCTAAGTTCTGATATATACATAAAACACTGCTCCATCCTAAAGCCCAAACAGCCCATAATACCTGATGCAAAACAATAACCTCAATTGTTTGGATGATTTCCGGCTTTTAAGCTGGTGATCTTCGTACAAAGGAGTGACCACGGACAACAAAAGAAAGGAAAGAAAATTAGAACAAATATGTTCTTGGAGGCATCTTATCTTGAGAATCTCTGATACTTTAAGAGGACAAACATACACAATCCATCATGCTCAACATGGCTTTCTTTTGTCCATTTTCAAATGAATTTTAAACCATTTCTTTCTCTTCGTCGGGTCCCTACATTTCTTTTCATCCTTTGACTTCTTTTCCTTTGTTGGACACTCTTCTTCGCCATTAGAGCCATTGAAGGCACTGCTCATCTTGCTGCTACTTGAATTCCGTTTTAAAGGAGGAATGCTGGTGTAGGAGGCATGAATAGCATTCCTTTCCTTAAGAAGCTCGTCAATCTGGAGCAGCAAATAACAGCATAAATCAAAACAACAGCAGGTGAGAAACGGAAATTTGCAGTGTTGATGGGTCTGAAATGGTGAAGCTCACTGATTGCATTTCCTGTGCATATCTGCTTGTCATCTCGGTGAATCGGGCTAACACCTGTCAATCTCCACATATAGAGAGGCAGACTTGCATGAAAGAAAGGTCGGCAAGAACGTGTGAGTAAAATAGCACCATCCAGGAGATGCATCACAAACCTCTCTATATTCTGTCTCAAACTTGGACAGCTCAGCCCTTTTGGTTAATATCTTTGCCTCCACATCCTGAAGCTTTTCCTTTTCTGCTGAAAATTGTTCAGCACACATAACTTCTATTGTGTAGCTTACACTTTTGAAGAAGTTGTCACCTTAACAGTTTGTTCAACAAGAACAAGCCATTAGCTGCAACCCTTATCAGAAGTCACTCAAAGAAATAGCATAAATATGCAGCTTACCATAGACAGCAAATGTATGGGTCCCAGCTCTCAGTTCATTTACTTCGCATGCTTGAAATCCATCCAATTTCTTAAAGAATTTGGCATCAGGATCTTTAGCGATTGTTACCTGGAGGTAAGAAACATAGGTAACCAAATAAAAGGTGCATAATTTAGTAACAATCACCTCATTTGGTTGCAAAGTCACTTGCAGCATTAAAAATAATTAACCCCACCGATTGGCTTTGATCAAACCGATAAACAGGAAAGCGAAGAAAGAACATTCCAGCAGAAGTAACCTTTCCGGTCTTGATGCTGTCTTCCTGACAAAATTAGATGAATACATCACAAGCTAACTACAATCACCTAAATTATAATCCATATAATAAATGAAATGATAATAAGATGGAAATAATATTAGAACAAATAAATATAGAGGACATAGTTGCAACTGAAGTGAGGATTTTGAATAGAATTAAATGCTGATATCAAAGTCAAGATCCAAATGTCAAAGTTAATGTCATAAATTTCATGAATTGCTAATTTCAACATAGACTATTTCTATTGTCTGGATGGAGCACCAATAAAGTAATAAGTAACCATATAAATCACATAAATAATGATGATTAGTCAAATTTACAAGTCTCCATCGAGGGGAATGTCAATGATTTATGTTCATCTCCATTGAGGGGACTTGCACTTTGTTGAGTAAATAGGATTATTTTTTTCCCTCTTGGCAGCATCAATCATGACAATTTGGTTCTCACCACTTGAAAGGATAAAGATGAATATGCTGACCCTTCTGAAGTCCTGCACTGATAGTAGCCTTGTGTGCTTAAAAACCTGGCATAAGCAAGTACATTGTACAAACTCGGAAATTGTTTCTTTGTAAATCAGAGATCACAGTTGGACACCAAATTTCTCTGTTAAAGCAACAGACTTTAAATATGGAAAACATACTCAACAAAGATTGAGCTCAAAAACATGTTATAGTGATTTCTTACACGAGAACTGACCAGGAAAAATCACAATACCTATGCGAATGCCAGACAAAGCTAAATGGCAAGGAACAGAGATGACAAAAGACATTGGGCCTCTTATTTAAACTCCGGTTACTGACTGGTTCCTTATAAATCTGGTTGGCTTCTCTACTTCCTATTTTATATTTTAGTCTTATATTGAATGTACAGAAACAAATAAGAACATGGAAGCCCTTTGTAATTCAAGGTGTCCTGCAGGTTTGAAAGGCAGATAGGGTTACTCTTTGCAATCTAATGATAACTAGGAAAAATGCTTATGCCCGAAAGCAGATTAGTATAACAACCATTGTGATGATGAATAAGATGTTCAACAGGACATTTTGAGATAATGGACACTACAGTTGACACCACAGCCCCAACTGCAACCATTACTAACATCAGATTACAAACAAGCACATGTCAAAATAACAAAATGTGTTTCAAGTAAATTCTAAATTAGTAACATCTGAGCAGTGTAGGACCATTAGGCATGCACAAAGATACACAAAGGAATGTAAGTTGAACTTTCCATATGACTGCACATGTTCTCTTTGAGGAGTAACCAAATAGTTGACCAAAAAAACAATGATAGACATCATTTATTTGTCAATAAATTCGCCAACATAACAAGCTTACTTGTAATGCAAGACCAAGTCCATTTTCTTCCTGCTCAAAATATAGTAGCTGCAATAAATAAAAAGCTAAAGTAAGAACAGAATTCCAATTTCAGTAAAATGTGATCAAGCACTAGAAGTAATCATCATAAATAAATTCCTAAAAAATCGTTTAGAACCATATAGCCCACAAAGGATTCATGAAGAGACAACTAGCTAACATAGCATTTACATAGTTGGAGATAGATTTACCAGGTGGGGCAGCATAATATAAAGTGAAGATACATTACTCATTCGAACCATTGTCCTGTTAAGTGTCGTAAATGCTAGACTAAACATATAGAATATATGTACTCAGTATGGAATGCATTGGCTCCTTTGGATAATGACAAGCCAAAATCTTCCATTTATCCATGCACCACCTGACTTGCATCAGATAACACTATTAGCAAAAATATGACAGGTCCTGCCACACTTTAGATAAACTTTTACAAGATTTAATTTAAAAAGGGACTGAAACACAAGTTATAGAAGCATGAAAGGCCATCAAAATTGTCCAATGACAGTTTGTAACCCTGGAAATGTCAAGGTCAATATCATGACTCCATAGATTGTTAAAGTTCCTACACTATGAGTCACCCAAAAGTCCACGAATTTTTGTAGCTTTAAATAAATACAAAAGAACACATGCAGCTGTGCTATTAGAAAATGCTTTAAATAACCTTGAATTTGCTTTTTTCAGCAGAACAAACTCGACAAACCACTCCCATCTGGGCCTCCCTCTCTGTTATTTCTACCGAGTAAAAGTGAGCAGATTGCTTTTCTACCTGTGTAGTGTTGGAGAAGTAAATAAAAGATTGAATGCAACAGTTCTAAAAGCAATAAGTGGAAAAGTGATAACCTTTCTGGCAATCAACTGACCCAATGGAAGTGGACTAACAATTACTGTGCCATTAAGTGCCTCCTCCAAAACAGTTGCAGACACAGTTGTCTTAATCGGCACTCCAAGTTTACTAACATCCAGTATACATTATAAATAGGTGGTCATGAAAGTCTTCTGATAATTGGTGCAAAAGTGTTGTCATGAAATACAAAAATGCCAGCAAGTTTCACTAATTAATTTTACCTACAAAGTGCAGCAAACATTGTGTTTACAGTACCAAGATTTGAAAGATCAACCTCCAATTCTTGGCTAACTGATTCAATAGCCTGGGAAAAGAAAATTAAATTCCATGACTCTGTTGGTGGATAAAAAGACAGCATCAAATAAAAAAAAAAGAGACTACAAAATGAGAGAAAACATGATTTCAACGATGACGATGGTTTGGATGAGCTTAAGTGTTAGACAAAAGACAGTCCTGAACTGTCATCTAATAGAATGAAAGTCAACCTCGAAACCTGATGTGTCATACTGATGTCGTTTATCTGGATCAGACAAGATATTGTATGAGAATGTGACCTCCTTAAAGGCATCCGCTGCGATAGGATCATTTGCATTTTTGTCGGGATGGTACCTGCAAAATGAGCAGAAACAGATGATCAGGCAGATCATGGATAATTTACTTGCTCTTACCATCCCCATCCCTAGCAGGATAAAATTCAACCATGACATGTTAGAAAACTATTCAAATTTAATTTCTTGACTACTTCAAGTGAATCGACAATTTTCACTGCCTCAGTTGTGATCATGCCATATAGCCTCAGAAACATCTTACATAATGATGTTGATCTTATTTGCTTCTATCGTGATGCAGCTTTAAGCATTTTGATTGTCTGATTAGCAATTTAAGAGTTGGGATGTCATTGCCAACCTCAGAACTAGATCAATCCCAGGAAAGTCAAAGAGTCAACAGGAAATTTTCTCCGAACAAAAATGTCTTTTCTATATAATTGTCAAATAATACAGTATTCTTTGTGCCACTTCAATGGCAGATGAGTATTTGCTTGGGTGCTACAAAGTCAAAGTAGAACTACACTTTGAATATTCATGGTTAGGAATTAATCATATGAAGACAACCTGTACCCAAATCTTCTACGAAATTGTCATCCACCTCTACTTGGAGCTGTATAATACGAAGAAACAGTTTACAGAAGAATTTGATCAAAACATCAGATTTTTGCTGGTGCAAGACCAGCAGTCCATGATAAGTTGACCTAATACTGTAATACATGATGACAATTGGATTGCTATAGTGTTGATCATTTATATATATACACACACACACACACACACACACGCAAGCATACATGCATAGTTAAACTTTTAGCATGGATAGAATCAGACTCAGAGGCATCAACAGAATTTTTATCGATCCTTATCCATTTACCAACTTTCAGATAGTGTTCAAGTCAGATGCTTTGGCACTTTTTACATACTGATAGTAACAGTGAATAATCTTGGACTGGCATTTTAAGTACTATTAACCATTGAAATCTGGACTACCACATTTTGAGTGTACTAACATCCCTTGGATCAGTAATAAAGGGTTTTCCCAAAAGACAAAAAAAAATGGAATCTCGGTTGTAAGACTAGTTGCCAATCCAGGAACACATGATAATTTTTTAGTAATGTAAGATGTATCTAAAAAACGTCTAATTTCTTCAAACAGTAACTAATATTCATCACCAGGTTATTCCTTTCTATCCAAAAATAAACATGAATATGAAGCACCAATAAGTCCAAACATATGTCTATGTGCTAAGTAACGTTGGATTGGCTCTACCACCAACTGCTTGCGCTAGTTAAAGAGATATCAACCCACCACTGAGACTTAAAATATACCAAATTAAATGATCATCTCAAGAAAATAAGAAAACTCTCAAAATAATAAAAGCCCACTTATACTGCAAAGCGATACGCAAAAACTACGCTCTCAAAGATATCACATTTAGAATCCACCAAGAGAATTCGGGGCTCTTACTTGAGGGCCATTCTCCTATACGCACTTTTGATTTCCTGTTCCGTAGCATTGCGAGAAACACCAAGAACTTCGTACGGGTCCCTCCTCTGCTGCTGCTTATTGGCATCCTCTCTCCTCTCGGACCTCGAGGAAGGAAACCCCGGAGCCGGCATCTCTCCACTCCCAAAACCAAACTCCGAGCTTTAACCCTAATCGCCCTCGAACCCAACAAAGAGAACACCTTGACACGACCCAAACCGCGAATCCCGTGTGAAGGACACAGATCTACAAGCCTAACTCGTTCTGTTACCCATTCGAATCCAATTAGAGAGCGAACGAGATAGCCCACGGAGCTCGAGGAGGGAGCGATGGAGCCGCCTCGAAGCCCACCGAGCTCTGCCAACGAAGAAGAATAAGAGGCGAGGAGAGGGAGAGGATTTGGAGACGGAGAGGAGGGAGGAAGGATGGGTGGGGTTTCCACTGCTCCTCATGAACAGTGCAGCTGTTAACATGTCCCTCTCCCGTCACGACATCCGAGCTATCTACGCCCACCACATTAACCGCTGATGCCGCACGAAACTTTCACGTGCGGGTAAATCCTCTGCCGTTCATTATTCGATCAACGTTTATGATCGAACAAATCTTATGCGGGTATTCAAATGGAAGAAACGGCGATGGGGAATTTGAAATCAGATCGGGAAAGCCATTGATCGGTGAACGTTCAACTCTCACGCGTTTTTCGCACCTACTTATGATTGGGTGCTGAAGTGGAGTCCACTAACCAAGCCTCCGAGATTTCCAATCAGATGCAAGAGGGTGCGAGTAAGAAAAGTGGGTTATTTTCTGCAATTAAGATGTGGGGCTTAATTGGGTCCACAGCGGTACTTCTCTTATGCATCTGAGAGACACCATTGACGTAACTATTGGGCCGATAGGGGTCCCACTGAAGCATGGACCACTAGTAAGGCCAATGAAGAGATTGATAACGTCACCGTCACCGTCACCATCAGGTAGGAAGAGTTCTGTAGAGGAAGAACAGCCTGCTAAATGACAAGCCATACACAAATATGTGATACTGTGCCACTCAGAAGCCATCTCTCTTGATACTGTGCCACTTTGAACCTTAACATGTCAAGTCGTCCTTAGTAGCTATCACTATGATAGTGCAACAAGAATGGAAGATCAAAAAATATGTGATGGGAAAGCAAGCAAGCATTGGCAGAAAGTCGAATGCCAAGAGGCAGCACAGCCTCCCCATAAACCATGCATCATCTCTTTGCTTTCTCCTGACAAAGTCTTTTGGCCCGCAGACAAACAGAGTTGACAATGTAATTGGAACAACATGCGCCCACAAAATATGGAGCAAAGCAATACTAAAAGCTTAATGTATTCGTGATCACCATCAATTTAATAAGCTGGTGAACCCAAGCAAAAACTTGCACTGGTGAACAACATGGAAATCAGATCCCTGTCATTCATGGCTGCAGTGCTGCCAACCACCAATTCCAGCATCCTGATTCCTGCAAGGACAACAGCATGCACACACTTGAAAGCATCCTCTCTTTGAGCCCCAAAAACTTCAAAATTATATATATATGGGTGTTCTGATGCAGTATTCAGTAGGATGAAGTCTTCTTGACAAATAACCCTGCTGTTGTCAGCATTGATGCAGTTGGTTCCATGGAACATTGTCTATGAATGTTTCATGAGTCATGCAATCCTAATGTTTAAAGAGAAAAAGAGTATAGTTTTATCATCGAAGGTATGATAAAGATGTTAACTTCTTGAATAATCCACTTCCATGGTATGTCATGAACTGTTCTTGAGCTCTTCCGACTCCTCACACCTAAAAACAGCTTGCACCTTTATCTGTACAGCACCACCATAGGGACAATGGATATTTGTAGATCACCAACACAACATGTTTCGTGATGCCCCAAGAAAAAGAGCTGTGCTTTAGACACCCAAAAAAGACATCTTAAACAGCAGAAGATGTGGCATTAATCAAAAGGTAAATGGTGACATTAACTGTGGATGGTAAGATTTATGGGATTAGGATCAGCTTATTTTGTGGTTGTAAGAATAAAATGACCTGTGTGGAGCCACTAAATCTTCCCTGATGAAGCCAAGCACCAATATCTATATAGCATTACCCACTTTGTTTACTAGTTCCATCATGGGGCTTTGCTTATAAATAAGAAGACCAGAGAAAAGCCCAAAGCTAAAGTGAGAGAGGCATTGTCTCTTAATCATGGACAAAAAAAGCGATTGTTATATGAAAGAATGTGGAGCTCACTCTTCCATGAACATGGTTTGCTTTCTCTATATTTCTGGCTGGCTCCCAACCTCTCTAAGGGATCCACTTGAAGCCTACACAGCTCAATAGAACCTTTATCTTCCTCCCATGGCTTCCGAGAACTTCATCACTAACAGTTTTCCCTTCTATCATAACTATGTTATAGTTGAAGAGTTATGACCAAAGCAAAAGCAAGTCATAAAAATTGAAAACCAATATAACCTTTTTCACTAAGTATCTAAAGCTTTTCTTTGAGATGGTAGCAATAAATAAAGCACAACTTGGAACAGCAGAATTTAAGTTGTCAGGATATGCTCATCTGTAAAGCTTTAGTTTTCTAGCAACCTTTTTGGTTTGCCTTAAGTTCCAGAGTTCCACACACAATCAACTAATTAGAAGGGTCACCATAGCCAGCCTCATCAGTCTATGAAAGTACTACAGAGTTTTCTCTCATGGAATAGAATTAGCCTACTTTCTTCAGTATTGAGAACTTTAGCTTCTTTGAACAAAATTGTGAAGTTTGCAAGTCTTCTGAAGGCATTCTACATAGTGCTTCATATGATCCCTTTTCTCAACTATAATTCAAAGTTGCCTTTAGCAATAACTTTTTACCGAGAATTATTCGAATAAATAATCTCTCTGTCCTTACCTTCACTATGCTTTAATGGGATAGCTTCAATAGATTCTGTTCATCAGGCACTTTTTACAGGGAATAATGATTCACAATCTACTTCTGCAGCATGTCTTAGAAGAGTTATCTTTTTTCCCTCCATTATCTAATTTCCTATTAAGAGCTGATCCACCACAACCATAGTATATTGGCTTAGGTAACTATTTAAACCAAATCGTATCTGCGCAACGTGGTACCAGATCCATGTCATGTTTCTTGCCATCAGTTCAAGTACCATGTCAAGCTAGCATCAACAAGTTCTTGGAATAACACTCGAGATTTTGAGTCCAGGATTTTATATGTGAGATATGGAAAGGATCACTTCTTTGATTGGTTGGATAATTGAGTGGGGAAGGAAAAAGCACATATGGAATGCCTTCTTTTGTCAGCTGGAAGCCTCTAGTAGTCTAAATGTTGGGACAATCATTGGTTGGCATATCAAGGATATCTAGCAGTTTATTATACCAACTACAGTGAAGATGCATAGAGAAGTAGGCATGTCAGATGAGAAAACAAAGCTTTATAGTTTAATCAAACTTTGATGAGAAGGAAATAAACATCTATATGAGATGAAAGAAGATTAGTTTGCAAGCATTGAGAGGAAACTCTCAGCTTAGTGCAGTTTTGCTTTTAAGAGAGTAAAATAGACTATTTTTCTTGAATAGTATTAGGCTCATAGACAAAGTTATGCATTGTAAAAGATTTTTTCGCCAAGTTGATGCATTTGGCCCCATTTAAGTTGACAATCACCAGTGAATTAATTTCTACTGCCACAAACTCTAAACTTCAAAGTGCTTTCATTGTAATGAGCTGGGAGATCTGTTTGACCAATCTACCAGTAGCTTGAAATGGGGTTCTCTGAACAGGATTTTTTTCCAGCTGGAATGCTATGTTAAGAGCAAGGACACTGCCATAAATCATTGAGATAGAATGTTCTGATCACACACTGTTGCAAGAGATGATTCAGTCAAGAAAATGATGAGAATTTTTTAGCTTTAGATCATCAGCACAGGAAGATCAGGTGCTCCTAGAGAATGAAAGTGACAGCTTGCCTATACAAAAGTAATGAGATTTCTCATCGGAGCCTTGAGTTGTTAATCATTCTACATCATGGGGGTTGCTCCTATTTCATTCTGAATAAACAAATAGCAGGCTTACTTGTCATTGTGGATCTGTCTTCAAGTTGAAAACGATCTATGGAAGTCCCAAAAACTAACAAAAAGTATTGCTGATAATGTGCCAGACACTGGAGTATCATTAGGGTTCAACTGTGGCTAGATTTAAAGATCCTATAACCAATCCAACAATTGACCATGAGGAGTCTTAATCTGTGATGGGAAGTCAAATGGTCAAACATGAACTATAGTGATCCATCCAACTCTAAAATGTAGATAAGTCATACAAAGCTGCAACTGCAATTTTCTTCTCTCTGCCTGGAGGCTGAACTTGATGACAACATACAAGTCAAATAAGACTAGGACACTTGATATGCACTTTAAACTAACACCAAAATAACAGTGAACCACAAAAAGGAGATCAAAATATCTCATTGAAACATTGAGAACCTATAAAGCAAGCCAGTATTGCTGCTGTGAATATTCAAAATCTGGCATCTCTTACATAAGCCAACAATACTACAAGTGCACAATGGGGTCTGCTAAAGCTTATGCTCAATACTATTGACTAATAAACTAAAAACTGATCCTTAACAACAATCTTATGTGGTCCTATCTTGGTTATTTCAAGTGTCCTGATTAAAAGATAATTGGTACAATACCAAATCTACTTGAATTAACTAAGCAAGATCTAGCACAAGTGGGTAAAGGGTGCACCTGATAAAGGTAGTATAACAAGCTTAATTCTAACTAATTCAAACAGGAAGCACAATAAGAAAGGTTGAAATAAAAATAGAGAATCTCAATGGTTCATGCAATATTGACAATCATTATATATTTGTTTTATAAACTGGATATGTAACAGTTTATTTAGAACAAAATTATATATTTTTTACAGTAATCAGAACAGTTTATGAGGTCTTAAGATAATAACCATTTCTTGAACCCCACAGCTCTGAGTAAAATATAGTAGCTGAGCTGCTAATAGAGAGAAGACAAGCAAACTTCGAGTCAAAGTCTTATGTCTACTAATTCTATGTTATCAATACATATCATCATTAGATTTGTTCATGGCGAATCATTTACCTACTGAATCTTCCCCTGGTCTTCGCCACCTAAAAGTCTAGAGCTGTTCAACATTACCTGGTAAAGACTAAATGGAAATAGAAGAAAGAAGAGATATGAAACCACGGTGAGGAGAGGAGAGCTATATATGGCTAACCTTGAGCTTGGAGCGACGGGAATGAATGGGAAGCCTCAAGTCGTTTTGGAGGTTCTCCAACCACCACCGCTCGCCTTCTTCCGCCTCAGGCAACGCGCCCATGTCCTCCATCACGGTGTCGGAGATGCCCGTGGAGTTCCTGTGCCCCATCTCCCGCTCCCTCATGGCCGACCCCGTCATCGTCCCCCCCTCCGGCCACACCTTCGAGCGCAGCTGCGTCCAGGCCTGCGCCGACTTGGCTTTCTCCCCGCCCGGCCTCTTTCTCGACCTCAGCCCCTCCTCTCTCCTCCTCATCCCCAATGTCGCCCTCAAGTCCGCCATCCTCAGCTGGTGCCAACGCTGCGGTGTCCCATCTCCACAACCTATCCCCCTAGACGCCGCCTGCGCCCTCATCCGCAGCATCATGCCTCCCTCCACCAATCCACGTCCCCCTCCTCCGCCCCTCTTGTCCGACCCGCCTCCTCATGTTGGTGGTGGTGGCGGTGGTGGTAGTAGTGCGAGAAGAGATCAAAGAGGTGAATTCATGCGGCAATTCACGGCGTTCTCTCTCGACGAAGCAGAGGAGGCCGAAAAAGGCGAGAGCTTTGGACCGCCACGGGAGTATGCGTACCCCTGTGATGGAACCGAAAGAGTAAGAGAAGACAGAGGTGACCTCTCCAGAGACCGAGGATACGACGAAAAATATGAGGAATTGCGAGCTTCTTCGGCACTGCCGGATGGAAAAGGCTGCAGATCGAGGATAAACGTCCAGAATATGAGGGAGACGATGAGCCCCAACACCCCTTCCGCTTTCTCGGTTCGCACTACGAATCATGCTCCCTCCTTTTCGCAACTCTCGACCCCATCGGCGTCCGAGCACCAGTCTTCTTCCTCCAATTCCTCCATTACCGAAGCCTTCTTCGAGCAAGCGCCCAAAGAGCCGCCGCCGCCGACATCACAAGTCCAAAACCCGGCCGCTTCCAATCTCCCTGCGTCTCCGACCGCCGACTTTGATTTGTCGGAAGAGGAGATCCTGATTAGATTGATGGATACGGAGTTATCCGAGCAGGAGTCCGCCGTGGTGTTGCTCCGGCTAGCCACAAGGGAGAGCCGCGACCGCCGGATTGACCTGTGCACGCCTCGCCTCCTCGCCGCGCTCCGCTCCATGCTCCTCTGCAGCAGCGCCGCCGTGCAGATCAACGCTACCGCCGCATTGGTGAACCTATCCTTGGAACTGGAAAACCGCGTCCGCATCTTGAGGTCGGGAGCGGTGGCGCCGCTAGTGGACGTGCTCAAAGGCGGCCATCCGGAGGCCCGCGACCATGCCGCCGGCGCCCTCTTCAGCCTCTCTCTCGAGGACGAAAACCGGGCGGCAATAGGGGTGCTTGGAGCCATTCCGCCGCTGCTCGACCTCTTTTCCGTGCCCTCAGCCGACGGCGTCCGCGCCCGCCGGGACGCCGGGATGGCGCTGTACTACCTCTCCCTCGCCGGCTCCAACCGTTTGAAGATCGCGCGAGCTCCGGGGGCGGTGCGGGCAGTGCTCTCCGTGGCGTTGGAGAGTGAGGAGGCTCCCGTCGACGGGGCACCGCCGCCGCATGGGCCGGGCTTAGCGAGGCTAGCGATGATGACGGTATGCAGCCTGGCCGTTTGCAACGATGGGCGTGCGGCACTGATGGACGGCGGGGCGGTGGCGCCGGTGGTGTCGTTGATGAGGTCGCCAGCGGCTGCAGCGGTGGAGGAATACTGCGTGGCAGCACTCTACGGGATGAGCCGCGGTAGCCTCCGGTTCCGCGGCCTGGCGAGGTCGGCGGGGGCGGAGCCGGTGCTTATGCGGGTGGCGTATAGCGGCGGCGGCGGCGAGATGCGGCGTAATATGGCGAAGAAAACGCTTAGGGCGATGAGGGGGGAGGACGACACTGACGCGCCGCCGCCAATGGGATTCCCGGTGGGCGACGACGGCAGCGTTGTCTCGGAGGGGTTGAAGTCGTTTCGCGGGCGACCCAACCACCACGCTAACCCGTCGCGCATGAACTCGGCCGGGTTCTGACCGAGTTGAGATGAATTATTATTATTATTATTATTATTATTATTATTATTATTATTATTATTCGAGGAGAGGTGTGGCTATCGAAGGTGTAGAAGTTAGACAATTGTGTAGTTCTATCTCCGTATTTAAGTGATCAATGAGCATTTCATTCTGATTTTTTTTTTATTGAATGATTAAAGAAGTAAAAAAACGAATACTAGAATTATTTTAGTTGAATAATCATACAAGTAAATTAAATTCTTTCTGAAGACACTTATATGGATGGTGTATTGGTTTCATTTAATTTGGATGGTGTATTGGTTTAAATGAAGTATTAATATGCCCATAATCTGACTTTGGTTTATCTTTATACTAAGATCATTGTGAATAAATATTACTTGTTCGTCTAAGTGTCAAATTTGCTTTGTTTTCCAAACAAAACCCTCCCCTAATTTTATTTAAAGCTTAAATCATTTTTACTTTAGCTTTTGCAAGATTCTCGTGAGACTCATGTCAGGTCACAATATATTGAAGAAGACCCTTAAACAATTAAGTAAATAGACTAAACAATCCTTTCGAATATATCAAGAAAGGTTTTGAAAATAATATTTAGTATTCACTCATCAAATGTAATCAATATTAGCAAACAAATATACGATGAGTCAGTACGGTCAAGTCCACAGGTCAATGTCAAGAGCTTTCTGTAAAGCGAGTTGGACGATGAGGTCGTCGCGCCCTCGGGAAAGAGTGCTAGTTGACGTTGATCGGGGTCCTGGTCGATTGACAGCTCTCCTTTGTGCGGTGGATGACGTCCCGGGTTGAGACACTCGTCGCTCGTGGGTGCTCATTCGTTTGCAAAAATGGTTCTCGCCAAGTGATCCCCGATTTTGACCCCTCCGACGAGCAAGTCAATGATGGGACGAATTATTTTCTATCCCTACTTCCCCGCGCCCCCCCCCCCAACCGAAGATCGGTCAGGGGCTTTATATTATTGCACATGGATCAGTGGCATGTCGATTCGATGTGACCACTTACTCTCGAGGGATAGGATGATAATTCTGATCGATCATCATCCTGGGACGTGCGGAGCAGCGTCAGACGACATCGCCCCGAGCTCTCGGGACGGGACATGTGGAACAACTTCTTGGTACGATTCTGACTTGGCATATGGCGTCAGTTGTGATATGTCTGGAGCCCAAAAATACGTTGTATCAATCAATTTATTTTGATTTACATATTTGGGTTCTAGTGATGGAAAATATTTGTGTTATGAAGAGAAACCGTAATGCCTCGTTGCAAACGCATCCTCGTCTTGGATGACACCAATCACATCACGGGAGTGATGTAATCAAGATGGCCGGTTGACAGAGAGTCGTAACAGCCGCAACTGTCGTCTTGGGAAACCAATATAGGTCGTTGCAGCGCAGGTAGAGGCCGTCTTCGTCCCCTCCTAATTTGCTAGGCGTCGTTGCAGCGCAGGAAGAATCATACAGGGCAGATGAATCGGAATCGTCCTGCTGATCCGCCGCCTCTTCGTCCTCCTCCTCCTCATCTTCCGGTAGGGGTGAGATTCGGTCCGACCGGCATCGAGATGCTGCATTACTTCCTCCGGCCCAAGGTGCACTGCCTGCCCATCAACGAAGAGAGGATAACGGATCTGAACATCTACCTCTTCCACCCCGACCATCTCCCCAGTAAAGCATCCACACCATCATCTCTTCTTCTTCTTCTTCTTCCTCCGCCTCCTCTCTTTCTAGGCGGTATAAGTGGTCCTGCATCTGTTCTTGAATCGAAGCTGCCCGGTTCTTGAATCCAGACCTCTCGGCAGTGTCATGATTCATCTGATGGTTCTCATTTGGATCTTGGATCCGAAGCATTCTCACTTACGTTGGTAGTACTGCGTGCAGTTAACTTGGAGGGTCCGGACGGGCGGTACGCGTACTTCTTCGTGCGAAGGGAGCCGAGCGAGCAGAGGCAGAGGCGCCGACGCACGCCGCATGGCTACTGGAAAGAAGTGGGCTTAGAGGAGGCAGTCCGAGACGAGTCATCGAACGTGATCCTGGGATTCAAGAGGAACTTTGTGTTCTTCGAGGGAACCAACAAGAAGACCCTTTGGGAGATGGATGAATACCGCCTCAACCTGGAGATACAGGGGATGAGGAATACGTTTGACCCCAGGAGGAACAACTACGTCATCTGTAAAGTGTACACGGAGACTTCAGAGTCTTCTGGTGATTTGTCATTCGCTTCTGCAGAGGCTCAGTTAATCGGCAGCGACGAATCGGACAGCACCTTGGCGGGCAACAAAAGGAGACGCAACTGAACAAAACAGCTCTGCAGGTGATTCAATCTGTACGTGTCGCATGCTACGTCGAAGAAGGCAGATTCTGCTTTACGCATCTTTGTTTTCCTTAGTGGAGGTACAGTGTGATCAAAGTTTCATGTTCTTCTTGAAATGATTGATGTGTTTCTTAACAACTTGACGGATCTTGGCATAGTAAAAGAATAGTTTACTGGAATAATCGCTTCTGTCTGTTCTTGAATCCTAAAGTTTCGATGAAATTTTTGTTACAGAATTTTTTAAAAAACTTCATATCACTAAAAATTTATGATTCTTTATTTTGTTTATTTTAGATCGTAGTTTTAAGAAAGCAATAAAAAAATAAAAATGATAAAGATATTAATAAAGAAAACCAAACAGCAGCAACAGCGATGCCCTACTCACGAAGCCTCTCACTCGTAAAACTGTTTACTTTGCATCGATCCAAGATTGGTATCCTTTACAAGAGCGTTATCTTACGAAGGCATGATAATAGATAAGATTTTTCTAATCATAGGAATACATTCAAGCTTCTTTAATAATTTTTTTTTAATAAAATTTCTTTAATAATGACTTTCCAACATATTGGCCTCTACATCAACGAGGAAGACGACAGACAGGAGATGGACATCTACAGCTTCGACCCAGACCAGTTCCCCTGTAAAAGCCTCCATGCCATCATCTCTTTTTCTTCCTCTCTTCCTGCTCTGCGTTGCCGGATTTGTGGATTTTGTAGCTTTAGATCGGAGGCATACGTAGTCCTGCATATGTTCTTGAATCGAAGCTCCCCGGTTTTGGCGTTATATATAGTATTGTTAGTGCAAACAACTTTATGTCGTGGCCTCGGGGCCGACACGGCTTGGTTTAGGTCCGAATGTGCGGAGATCTTGCGCGGCGTTCCTCGGGACAGCTGAGGTGGCTGGTTACGATGGTCCGGGCAGGATGTTGCGTGGGGAGTAAAGCTTTTCCGCGGCGCTGGGAAGCTGCAGCCTTGCCCTTGTCCTTGCACAAAGGTCGGGTCGGAAGCTCGGTCCGACCCCTCCGACGATCAAGTTAGATGATGTGGAAGGAGTTTTTTCTTAGTGAAGAAGTGTCCCCCCCTTTGCTCTGTTTAGCACTCGGGGGTATTTATAGGATGATTTAATGTTACCTGACGTGCCTGCCTGCGGGGGGCAGGATCGTACCTCTGATGGCGTCTGACATCGTTATTGACGTTGCGTGGGGAATCGAACTGCCGCAAGGTATGGGCGTGCCTCGGTGGTCGTTCTCCTCTGCCTCGGTCGAGCGCGTTGGGTCAGACAACGATGGAGTCTTCGTCTGAGAGCGGGTGACGTCAGCGCCCATCGTGTCGGCATTATTGCCCTCTTCCAGGCAGAGTGCCGTCTAGTCGTGGCTGACGTCGTGGCGCGTCATGTCATCATTATTACCCTCATCATGGGAGGGACCTTATCGGGTCGTCGAAGTAATCCGACTGGGTACATACCGGCTCGCGACAATGGACGGTTCTCCTTTACCGAGAACCTAGAACGTCCAGAACCTTAAGAAATTCTTCGTCTGAGAAAGGAGTTTCTTTGAAGGAGTTACTTTCTTTGGCATAATGAAAGAAAAAGTTTTTTCGTCTGAGGAAAAAGAAGCTTTTCGTCTAGGAAAGAGGAAGTTTCTCGTCCAAGGAAGAAGAAGCTTTCTGCTTGAGGGAAGAAGATGTTTTTCGCTTGCGCTAAAAAAGAAACTGAGCAAACACACGAGAGGAGAAAAAGTTTTCTTTTATTTCAAGAGGAAACCAACTTACAAGACTTGACCCCACCTTACAGGACTTGACCCCGACTTACAAAATCGACTAACACCTTAGAAAAACGAAAATACAGGACCCTTCTTTATTACAATGGGACGTCCAGGCGGTTGTCAAAGGGGACGTCCTCAGGCATGTCTACCTCCAGATCCTTGGGGTGGGGAGTGAAGGGATCCTCCTCCACCTCAAGGTCGGGGTGACGAGCGCGGAAGCAGGACGTGGCGATTCGGTATCCGTATTCAAAGGACACCCGCCCCGTCCGCGTCAGCCCAAGTTCGAACCCCTCGGACTTTTTATACGCCTCAAGGAGCTCTTTATCCTTGACGAGTCAGAGACGGACCTCCTCCGCCAGCGCTTCCGAGGTCGCTCTCGTCTCGGCCTTCGCCTCCTCCAGCTTCTTGCTGAGGGCGCTCGCCTCCGTCTTCGACAAGCGGAGCTCGGTTCGCTCCAACCTTATTGTTTTCTGGAGCTCCTCATTCGACTTCCTAGAGTCCTCAAGCTCTGACCTAAGGCGAGCCGCCTCCGCCTCAAAGTCCGTCGCGCGCTTCTCGGCGACCGCTACTGCCTCCAGACCGCCCCCAGCTCGGGCCTCCTCGACCTGGCGGCGGAGCTCGGCGTTGCGACTGACGAGGCCCCCAATGACCCGGCCAGCGTCGCGCACCCTATCCATCAAGGCCGTCACGTAGTGAAGGCCCTACAAGAAGAAAGACGGGTCAAGAAGAATAGCGTCGGGAAAACAACCCCAAACGGGAGGAAGGAAAAGCACTTACCTAGATCAAGGACTTGGCAGACTTGCCAAGCAAAGCCTCCGAGGGCAGGGTATACAAATCTCGAGCCATGTCGGGATGAAGTGCGCCTCGAAGGAACGACGCGGAGGAGTCCCCTCCGGCCCACACCTTGTCCCCTCAGGACAGGCCTCCCTAGCGGGCGACCAGGGGGTCACTTGCCTCCCCGGTCGGGATCTCACCCACCAGCCACGTCAGAAACGGCTCCTCGTCCCCGGCGGGCAGCCGGCACAGGTCACGCACGGAGGGGGGGCATAGGCCCTTCCCGGCCGCCCGCCGACTAGGCCCGGCCTTGCCCCGTCAAGGGCCCGCTTCAGCCCCCTTTGAAGGTGTTGCCTTCGCCTTTTTCCGAGGACGCTCGGCCTCGACCTCCAACGGTGCATCCTTCGAGCCGGGCTGCGAATCGACCGGCGGTGCTGGAAGGGGGGCCTGCGACGCCTGACCGCCCAGGAGCGATCGAAGCTTTACCATTTCTGCAAAGGAATAGGAAAAGCATTAGTACCAGAATTGAGCCATGCAGTGTCCGAACCTAGCGTTACTGACGTACCCGGAGGCGTCGGGCTGAGACCCGCCTCGACGAGCCATCGCTCGGTCATATTCCGGAGGGCCTGGGAGTTGGGGAGAACCTCTTTAAGTCTCCCCAGATCTCGGCGCTCTGCTTCGCTCAGTCTCGGGATGGTGTTATCGACCCCCCTCGTGGACCACCGGACTCCGAAGCCCCAATCCCTTGCACGGCTAATATAAAAAAACCTCCCCTTCTACCCTTTGTTGTTGGAAGGGGCCCCCCTGACTCAAAAGCCTACCCGGGCAGATAAAAAATAACCCCCCGGCCCCTTGGAGAGATGGTAACATGAATGAAACAGATTGAGGGTGGGGGTGATGTTGGCATGATGGCATTCCCCCAGGAACACCACTAGGTAGAGCCAGGAGTTCGGCGCCACCTGGGATGGCGAAATCCACCATAGGGAGATACAAGACATAATGAGGGGGTGAAGGGGAAAACGCAAACCCGCCTCCAGGGCATTTAGAGTCAAGGCAAAACCCTTCGGGACCGGGTCATACGCCCGCTGTCCCGATTCAGGCGTGCTAAGGATATAATCCTCCGGGATACCATAACGCTCCCGGAGTCCCCCTAGCGATGACCCACTCACGGAGGAGTCTAGGTCATGCGGCCACATCAAGGCCTTGAGGGCCCGCGCCGCTTCCCCATCAGAGGATCCAATAGGGGACGGAGGGGGATGTCCCTCCCTGGCTCCGTGGGAAGGGGTATAAGAGGAGGAAGGAGAGGATGTCATCCTCACTGACCTTGACTGAGGGTGCTACGGAAAAGGAAGGGCGATGCAGGAGATGAGGAGGATGAGGAAGACGGCAAGATCCGAAGAAAGAGAACTCAACGGCGAAAGATAAAAGCGAAGCCGGGCGTCCGCTAATTAAAGGGGATATCCCGCCAGAACCAGCGCCCCTTTGTCTCCCAAGAATCGGCGGCAGCCCACCCGCGCACGTGCGTGACCATCACGTCACGTCAGAAACGCCAAAAGACGCCCCGCCTTAATGAAAGCTTGACGTGGCAGCCCCGCTGAAGCGGCAACTCCCTGACGCCTCGATCTCAATGTCTGAAAGCGTGCGGCAAAAATAACCAGTCCCCTTAGAAAGGAAATCAAATACGGCAGCTTTTCGACTCCTGCTACCAGACCGTGTCGTGCTGCTCGGTCGCATGATGCCCGAGACCACACCTGCGCGGCTTGCCCGCCTGCGTCGTGCTCCTCGGCCGCATGATTCCCGAGACCACACCTGCGCGGCCTGCCAGCCTGCGTCGTGCTCCTCGGTCGCATGATGCCCGAGACCACACCTGCGCAGCCTACCCGCCTGCATCGTGCTCCTCGGCCCCATGCTCCCCGAGACACACCTGCGCGGCCAGCCCGCCTGCGTCGTGCTCCTCGGCTCTATGCTCCCCGAGACACACCTACTCGGTCAGCCCGCCTGCATCGCGCTCCTTGACTCCATGCTCCCCGAGACACACCTGCGCGGCCAGCCCGCCTGCGTCGTGCTCCTCGACTCTATGCTCCACGAGACACACCTGCGCGGTCAGCCCGTCTGCATCGTGCTCCTCGGCCCATACTCCCCGGGACACACCTGCGCGGTTAGCCCGCCTGCGTCGTGCTCCTTGGCCCATACTCCCCGGGACACACCCGCACAATCAGCCCGCCTGCGTCGTGCTCCTCGCCCCATACTCCCCGGGACACACCTGCACGGTCAGCCCGCCTGCGTCGTGCTCCTCGGCTCTATGCTCCCCAAGACACACCTGCGCGGTCAGTCCGCCTGCGTCACGCTCCTCGGCTCCTTATTCCCCGAGACCACCTCCCTCGCCGCAGCCTGCCCGCCCGAGGCGAGCTCGACCCCACGTCACCGGAGACTCCTGCGGCACCGAAGGACAAAGCCATGCCTCGGACTCCCCCCTATCGTAGTGACCGACGCATAACTTCTTCCGAGGGGGGGAATATGATGAGGGTAATAATGGCGACATGACGCGCCACGACGTCAGCCACGACTAGACGACACTCTGCCTAGAAGAGGGCAATAATGCCGACACGATGGGCGCTGACGTCACCCGCTCTCAGACGAAGACTCCATCGTTGTCTGACCCAACGCGCTCGACCGAGGCAGAGGAGAACGACCACCGAGGCACGCCCATACCCTGTGGTAGTTCGGTTCCCCACGCAATGTCAATAACGATGTCAGACACCATCAGAGGTACGATCCTGCCCCCCGTAGGCAGGCACGTCAGGTAACATTAAATCACCCTATAAATACCCCCGAGTGCTAAACAGAGCGAAGGGGGGGACACTTCTTCACTAAGAAAAAACTCCTTCCACATCATCTAACTTGATCGTCGGAGGGGTCGGGCCGAGCTTCCGACCCAACCTTTGTGCAGGGACAAGGGCGAGATTGCAGCTTCCCAGCACCGCGGAAAAGCTTTACTCCCCACGCAACATCCCGCCCGGACCATCGTAACCAGCCACCTCAGCTGTCCCGAGGAACGCCGCGCAAGATCCCCGCACATTCGGACCCAAACCAAGCCGCATCGGCCCCGAGGCCACGGCATAAAGTTGTTTGCACTAACAAGTCTTGCATCCATTCTTGAATTCGCGCTCGCCGGTTGGTTCTGACTCAGTTTGGTATTTCGAGGGAGCGAATGGGAGGTACGGCCACTTCTTCGTGCGCAGGGATCCGAACGATCTGAGCCGACGCCGACGCACCCCGAATGGCCACTGGAACGAACTGGGCATAGAGGAGCCAGTCCGAAGCACGTCCTGGGACATTATCCTGGCATTCGAGAGGACCTTTGCCTTCTCCAAGGGAGCAGATAACGGCTCTGTTGAGGAAACCCGTAGGAGGCTGGAGGAATACCGTCTCAACATGGCGTACGGGACGAGGAATACCACCGACCCCAAGAAGAACGTCTATGTCGTCTGCAAGGTATACATGGAGAATGAAATATCAAGTTGGTACAGTTCGCAGGCTTCCAATGAAGTGATGGCCCCTTCTGGAGCTGCTCATCAGCAAGGCGGCAGTGGTGCAGCGGCCACCAGCGGCCTGTCGAGTAATATAACACGTCACTTGCCGTACGTCATTCCTTTGGTTGCTGCTTGCGCACGAGTGCTGTTTTTTCCGCGACTCTATCCTAGGTAGAGCTGAAGGGCGAGGAGGAGGAACAGAGTCGAAGGTGGTGGTGGACAAAGCTACCGTCTAATTGCTTACTGCCGAAACTACAACTTATAATTCCTCCTTTTTCTAGGCATTAATTCCCTTTATCTGTTCATCGACGTTGTCATCCTTCCAACAATCCAGCTCCCTACCTTGCTTGTTCCAAGTGTAGCTCTGCACTCTGTACTCGTGGCGGCTTGCGAACACCAGAAACACCACGAAGTTTAATCACACTCAACACTGCAAGTCTCCCCTTGGTCAAGTTGTTCTTGATCCATAGCCCGTTCGATGCCTGGTCTACCGGGGACACGACCGAGCTGCTGAAGAAGAACCCCATGGACAACGTGGACAAGAAGAGGCCCGTGCTCGTCGGCTTCATCCTCTCAGGAGCTTCCCTGATGAAGAACTCGAGCTGCCCAACGTAGGCGAAGGCCACACCGGCTCCAACCAAGAAGAACTGTGGAACGAGCCAGAATACACTCATCTTGGTGTCGTGATGGACCGAGAGGTTTCTTCTCTTCCTCTCGACGACGGCGGAGACCACCATTGCGAGTATGGAGAGCGCGAGGCCGACGCTGGCCCGCTGAAGGCTTGTGATGCCTTGGACTTGGTTTGTGGATGAAGCTCCGGGCGAGGGGGACGAGGAATCTCTCGTTGAGGGAGGTGAAGAGGAGGATGGAAACGAAGAGGAAGAAGGAAAGGGAGCCGGAAGGGTGGACGTACGAAGGAGCCGATGGGGCGGTTCATGTACGTCGCTTGCTCCACCGAGAAGTTGGTCATCTGGGAGTAGACGATCCAGAAGAGGATGCAGGTGGACCAAATCGGGAGAAGCTTCAGGACCATCTACACCTCTTCTACTCGTGTTACTGTAGCTGCCTTGCTAACGTTGCAGGCTCCACCATCTTCACCTTCCTCGTCTGCCCTGGTGTTGCACGCTTGAATGGCTGCTTTGTCTAGCCACCTGCACCCACATGATCATCACTCCGGTGTGATCGATAGATTTACATGACCATTCCTTAAAATAAAAGAGAAAATCCAGCTTATCCATTAATGAGTTAATATGTTTGCGAGTACTTTTGGTTTAGGAAGTCGAGACAAGGTATGGATGTTGTGATGGTTGGGTTATCCGAGTCAAGATGAGCTTCTATTATACTTTTAGCAATTATTCTCTTCCAGTCTCTAGCGCCAATGACCAATGAGAATTTGCCACGTTCCCCGGTGATTATTTGAATCATCCGGTGTGCGCGACCTAGGCCGCGGTGTACTCGGTTAGCTCGCTGGCGTCGGCCGGATGAGGCAACCTCCGCTTCTCCCAGGCCGAGAGGAACACCCTCCACATCACCGTCAACGGGCTCCCCTGCGGCCTCCTGTACCGGTATCGCCTCGTGCCCTGCAGCAACACCACCATCGTGGCGGCCGAGATGCCGTAGCCCCACCCCCGGCTGACGTTGTCCTGGACGTACACCAGCACCGTGGCCGCGAACCTCTAACCGAGGCTGATGCAGAAGTAGAAACGGTTGAAGAAGAAGATCATGGCCTTCTCCTCCTTGAGGTCGCGGCTGCAACACGTTGGCCTTGATGCCGCCTGCCCTAGGGCTATCGTGTGGTGGGAGACGAACAGCATCGCGAGATGGTCGCCGCTAGCCACGACACATTCGTAGTGCGCCACCCGCGCGCTGTCGCAGGCCGGGGGTCTCATACTGCTAAGGGATGTGTCGATCGTCAACAAGCTGACGCTCTGTATTCACAAGTAGAACGATAGCATACTAACATCTTAGCTGTGTGTGTGTGTGTGTGTATATATATATATATATATATATATATATATATATATATATATGATAACACGGAATGAGATTGGACGTTTGTATTTTTGCTTTAGATCGTCATTCCGCGGCGGTGATCGTGGCGAAGATCGCGACGGTCATGTAGCGGCCAAACTTCGCGACGGCTAAGAAGCCTCCGAGCAACTCCAGAAGATTAAGTGTACCCACAAAATTTGTGACAATGTTAGCTGATCTTGAGTGACCAAGAACAGCGTCTATATGGTCCTTCTCAGCCCTAAGACATTGCATATATAGGCAGCATCTAGCAATGGAAATAATATGGCGCCCAAGATGAGACCAGCACCAAGCCACCCTCCCCGTCTTGGATTTATCGGTCGGATTTTCATTGTAATTGACGACTTCACCTTCGTTATCAATAGGAACATCGGCAGAAACCTAGCAACAAAGTGGAGCACGGTGGAAACACACAGTACTCAGAAACATACAGATGAGCAGAAAGCATTTGATGAGCTAGATGTGTCTTAGACTAATACTGATGAGTACCATTTTGCAGCTCCTGTCAGAGATGAAGGGGAGGAGGGGAGAGATAAGTTGATGATGGTGTGACCTTATAAAGGCCGCAGCGATATGAGGTGAGGGAAGGAGGAGAAGAGATTATTGCCCACGTCTTTATACTGTGGAAAGCATGGTGTTTGGATGGGTGAGCGCTGCTGCACAGCATGCAGCGAATGGACGGCGAAGAATGGCATCAACACTGCCAAGTCCGCGGCAAAGACGGTGCGATCGACGCGTCTCCTGAGACACACGCGGAGGGTGTTCGACGATTGGCGCATGTCTTGTCGTCCTAGTTACCTGTTTCCTGCAGCTCGTCTGGCGCTGGAGATCACAGTGGCAACTTATCCAACGAGTCGAAGGGAGATTACTGCAGCTCGGTCTTGTCTCTCCATGAAGCCTAATTTGTTCTTCCTTGATTTATATCTAGCATGTCAGTCATAGACGAAAGCAAGTCAGTCATAGGAGTCTGGTTCTGATCGAGCCGGAAACACGAACGGTCTCGATTACCAAGAATCATTGTGCAGAACAATTCATTTGGGAATCAGATCGAACACCTTGCGATGGCCAGGCGATTGAGTAAAAAGTGGCAAGTGAAGCTTATCAAGAGAGAACAAGAGCTCTACAGTCGAGAGAACGAGACTGTGGAACCCAACACGACCGACGCGACGACACATCGATGACACGATTCGACTGCACAAAACTCGCACGGTCGATGTGAGACCTCGAAGATGAGGTTTCACTACGTCCAATCCGATAATTAATTGGGTCGGATTCGAACATATTGGTGGCTCCAAATAAATCGGATTTTAAATCAGATGCGATCTAGAATTGAATTGACACGACATAACATTGTGAACTGCCCTAAATTACTGCTTTGGGACTCGGTCAAACCAAATAAATCCCACGCACAGGGTATGTCATAAGCGATAAAATATTTCGGATAATCCTTGTATTGATACTTCAAGGTAGCAGTATCCGTGAAACCTGGAACAGTGACTTGTAATCATGGTCAAATTAATATAGTATTAGTGTTTTAAGCATCATAATGAGTGTTTAAAGGTGACACATAGGTAATTATTTTTAGTTAAAGAATAAGTTATATATATATATATATATATATATAATAAATTAGTCCGGGGGGATCTTTAACCTCGTCAGGACACCAAAAAAAGAAGAAATTAACATTGTACTCGCAGGAATGGAACCCAACCCACCCACTTCCCTCCTCCCAAGAAACTCACGTTGCAGTGGCATTAGTAGACTAAGAGCTTCCATTAATAGAATAAGGGGAGCATCAAACGGCACACGGGCTTCGCTAATGACGCAATCAGACAGGCCACGAGGCGACTTGCACGTGTCGTACAGCCGGTTAGTCAGGCCCGTGTACGGTACACGCGACCCGACGCCCAGTCACACGTCAGCGTCGACTTTTGCCTCCGTCCCCGGTAATCCGTGGCGCACCCCTCGAGGATGACCCATCGCCCGCTCCCGCCGGCCCCACCCTCCCCGTCCTTCCCTCGTCCTTCGCCTTAACCCCGGGGCCCGCAGGTCGACGGGAATCGCGAGGCTCGTGGGAGTTCCCGCCAGTATGATAGGGGGCGTGGCGCGCAGACTCCGAGGGCGATCTGGAGTCGGTCGTACCCCCCATCGATCGGACGGCTGTCTTCGAACACCCAGAAAGAATGCTAACTCGTTCCTCCACGGATCTCCGGATGGTCTGTGATTGGAAAGGCCAACAGTGGGCCCCACGACAGGCACGTGTTGTAGGCCTCGAATGACCACAGCAATACCCTCCTGCTTTATAGGGCCAAAAACAAGATTAATCTTCTCTTTTTTCTTGACAGTGAATTCAACTTTGCTACTTGAGATATATATATACTGTGATAAACAAAGAAGATTGTTCAATGAATATTTCTTTTTGTTTCAGAGAGATCTCATATGAAGGGAGGATGAAGCTGTGAGGGGAGAGGCCTCCTTGGTTACTGTTTGTAGGGAATGCTGTTAGGCATAGAGCTCCCTGAGGACACAGCTAAAGACGTGTCAGAGATGGATCTTTTATCCCTGTTCTCTTACATGTAATTTGAAGGCAAGGCTGCAGAGTGCTCAGAAACAACTGTATGCAGTGGAAGAGGGAACTTCTACATTTCCTTTCCTTCCTGTGAACTCTTCAAAATCTGTCTCATGACAAGCTTCCTTTGGATGACTGAAACCTCGATCGAATGCTTTCTTTGTCAAAGCCCTGCATTGCATGCAGTCCCCATTTTTCTCCTCTTTCTTTTATTCTTTCCTTTTACTATAACAAGTTTGCTCATACTCATCTTTGTCCGAAAGGTGGAATAACTATGGAGGATGACGAACAGACAATGAATTACGCAAGAACAGACTTGTTTCCTCTGACATGTTCCATCCATTCTACCATCTAAAGACTTGTGAGGTGTGTCGAGGAGGATTATTACTGAGGTAAAAATTTCTACCGCGAGAGGCTTTTAGCAGGAGACCAAGAATGGTTGATGGGTGGAAGGAGAGTCGAGGATGAGTCAGTGCGTGGCCCACTTGGTGGTGGGCGTCACGTGCGGTCTGCAGTACGGCGCTCTCCTCACTTTACATATCCCCTCTCCCTGCAACGATGCAACGACGCCACCAAACACCATTGAGTGTGTGTCTGTGTGATGAGAGAGGGAGAGGGAGAGGGAGAGAGACGGACAGGCCAACCCCCGCCTCTGCGCCTTTGGCACGGCTCAGTACCAACACTTGCAGGCTTTTATACCCTCTACCTCTGTCTCTCTCTCTCTCTACAGACTCTCACCTCTCATTCATGTCTCTCACACACGCAGTATACTGTTATCAGATACTTGTAGTAAAAATACTGGTGGTGTTATTGGAGGTGTCAGTGGCACTGCAGCAGCAAACGATCGGACAATGAGAACGCTGAAGGCGTGTGATGGGGTGTGAATGTGTATGTGAAAGACAGGTAGGAAAAAGAAGGTTGAGATGGATAGGAGATTGATGGCAAAAGGAGAGAGAAAGGCACAGGGAAATATGCCTGCTTCTCCTGCCGCAGCTGCCTCCTCTTGTTTCCACGCCCGCGGAGGGCGCATGGGGTGCTGCCGCGGTGAGGCTAAGCGACGCGTCACCGCCTCTCGGATTCCCGTCCTCCGCCGCGTACCGCATTTATACCCCACCTGCGCCGCTCCCAGTCCCTGTCTCCCCCTCCCTCGTGATCCCTCCACTGAGCACTATTTTTGAACCCTCTCGAGCGTGTTGGAGATCCGTTTGGGCTCGTGAGTCCGCGGCCGCCGACCGATGGGGGAGCCCGTGCCGAGCGCGCCGCCGCTTTCGGCTCCACCGGTCGTGGTGGTCGCTCCCAGACCCAAGTCGCCGCCCAAGTACCCCGACCTCTGCGGCCGCCGGAGGCTGCAGCTCGAGCTGCAGATGCTGAACCGCGAGATTGGCTTCATCGAGGTAACCCAACAAACCTTCTCGTTGACCCAAATATCGGATTTGTGGAACTCTTTGAGTGCTTGCGATGGCTCTGCATGGAAGCAAGATTTAGATGCATTATCTTGCAATTTTTAGACTCTGCAATTTGGGTAGCAAAACATTTTGATTGGAGAGCTAAAAATGCTGCCTTGCTCGATGTTTGAAGATAGAAGGGCACTGTCACCCTCAAAACAGAGCTATGAATCCTAGTCCAAATGAACAGATGTCAAGATGGAAGACATACAGTAACAACATCAGGTTTGTCAAAGGCAAAAAGAACATTTTTTAATGGCAAAAGATGCTGATGTGGCTAAAGGAATTTTTTTTGAATGGATCTTTATGTCTCCAGCAACATGTCTGTTGCTACAGCTTCACTGGAGTGCATCCGATAGATCATCAATGTTCAGCTGGAACTATTTCGGAGACTGCACTAAGGCATTGTTTTGCTATACATATAATGTATAAGATACATATATGCACACACACAGTTCGGCTTACATGAGTTCTTCTTCAACAAAATATGCCTGTTATACAAAATAAAACATAAATGTTATGTGTGAGACCAGTGGCATGATGATATGCTATCTTTTCTGTGAGCTTTGCCATGTGTGGCATGCTGATATGTGTGAGCTTTGCTATCTTTTCTGTGGAACTAAATATTGACTTTAAATCTATAGATCAAGTAATTCCCGTAATAGAATCGGTTGAAGGTTTGTATATATCTATATCGACTTTGCAGCATGAACCTGTAAAAATTAGCTGCTGCTGATATGCTTCTCTGTTTTACGTTTAAGTTTCCGTTGTGAAATATGAATATCTCATTGAAATTTTACTTTTGAGCAGGAGGAGTTACAATCACTTGAAGGAGTCCAACCTGTTTCCAGATGCTGCAAGGAGTATGCTTCACTTTTTTGGTTCTTGTACATTATTTGATTTTATTTTCTTTGTGATTGAGAAAGCAAATTTTGTAGGTTGCCTCTGGTTGTATGTTATGTTCGACCAAATATCTGGAAATGTGTATGAGAAGAGACTGCCACTCTTTTCTCTCCTTCATCAGCTGCTTTTCTCACAATAATAATGTTCCACCACTTTTTTCACTTTGAATTGTGTAAAGCTCCATTGCTGGCTCAAGTGACTATAATTTGAACCTATATTAGCAACTCCAATAAAATGCATCTATAATGCTGATGATAGGAACGATCAATTTAGGTAATGCATATAAATGAATTTTTTGCTGAAGTTCTTGATATAGTTTCCTTCTGCCATAGAGCTTTTAGACATTTGGGTAAGAGTTACAATCTTCTTTATCTTCTGTCTGTAAGTGTGGTGTGGTAGTTTTCTGTTTTCTTGTTCTCTGTAGCTGTTTCTGGTGGTCTAGGCTCAAGTTGGCTTCTCCTACTTGTGCTCTCATGTAGCAGTTTCATGTATTATTTTCTTTCTCCTTAATAAATTAATGGGATAATTAGCTCATTCATCCTCCCAGAAATGAAAAAAGACTTGTGAGATCCAAGTTGTCTATTGAACTTAAAACCTCGAGTGCAAAACCATATTCAGTGTCATATAGACTTGGGGTATCCAAGTTAATAGTATGTTCCCTGAGAAATTCTAGTGCTTTCAACAATATTAAGATTGTATATCATTTTATGCAGACTAAAATTATAAATCATGACTATTTTGCAGGGTCAACGAGTTTGTGGGAATAAAACCAGATCCTTTGATGCCTATGTATGATCCTTCAATTTCACCTGTTGCGTACTAAGGTTTATGTGATATGTAAAATATATAACATCTGTATGCTTGTTTTGTCAAATAGAAATAAGCGGAGGCACGCATCGTGTTGCTTGTGGAGATGGCTGAGGTACTTGATTCTATTTCAGTTTTGTTACTTACTTTGATTAACACAATTAAAGGAAGATATTTGCAATCCTGAAGCTGTGAAGATAAATAGAACTTAATATACAGAGAAAACAGGGAAAGTGTTTGGTCTTGTTGATGTTGCTGCATATTATAGATTCATCTGCACTTTTTGTTCTTATTTGAGCATTACCAAGTCTTTAATCTATTAATGCCTTACATAATTATCAGTGAGAATCATAAACCTTTATTCTCCACATTCATGTTGTCATGTGACAATTAAAATCTCACTCAGAAGATATCAGCTGCACTACTTGTCATGTTGTGTTGCTTCAGATAATTGGTGATTTCTGCTTTCACGCCTTCTCAACTCTGCCTACATTTTCTTATTATACTTTGGCATGATGTCTTATGCCTATATTTTCTTATTCATACCCTTTTTTAACGTAGTAAGAATTAAAAAAACTGAAGTATTGGTACTTTTCCTAAAATGCTTGTTTCCACCCTGTCTAAATGGTTTATTTGCTATATTATAAATTAAAACAATGCCAATCCAGTTCTGGCATGCTTAACTGATGGAAATTATGGTCCATGGAGTTACTAGCCTCTTGGTGTTGATTGGTTTCTGAGGTTATATGATGACCAAATCTTGATTGTTATGAAGGTCTGTTCTTGAAGGTGTTCAAAAATTTCTACAGATTTCTATAGTTTAGCTGTTGAAGCTTAAGTGTATTTACAACTTCTCATTAATGTAATGTACGTTGATCGAGCAGCAACAACTATAAAGGGGTTCTAATCTTAATACAGATAAAAGTTACTTTATATTCAGTGTAATTTTGTAGGCTGTGCTTGGATACATAATTATACAGTAAAGTGATATTGAGTTAATAGTTTTTTGCGCTTGTGAATCTGAAAGGTCCGTGTTTATTTATGCTTTAGCAGATGTGAGCTTCAAGAAATTTTGTTAAAAGGGAAAAAAGACAAAACTAGAAATTAAAAAGAAGAAACAAAATGAACTAACAATAGAAAGCCATAAACGAACAACAATTACTTGTCTCTGATGTTTGTTCTTGTTGACTTATTCCTTTGGCATTGTTTTGGTTGAAGAAGTGTTACAATAATGTATTTTCCTATACTCAAAACACAAATGACTATCATAAAGCATGACCATTTGAATGAGTCATTCAGAACATTTATTTACTCTGATCGGTATTTGACTTGGTGAAACTTTTGGATCTTCCTTTCAAGTTTTGTTCGTCAATTATGGCATTCTTTCACTTATTGGTTTGATAAGTTCATCATATTCATTTTGGATTCATTATTGTGCTTTCATGCGGTCTAACTGCTACATTCTATCGCACTAGAACATTGCTCCAGAAACCAGATATCTTGTTTTTACATCTTGGATACACAGAATCTTTTATTAGATAACAATTTTCAGATCCGGTTGATTACACATGAGCCGACATACTTATTATATGGACATCATTCTTTTTCATAAATATCTTGACAATCATTCCATATATTTAAAGAGTCACAACATATATTGCAGCATCAAATTTGTTGACATCTTCTTAGCTGTTAGTGTCATATCCTTCAGGAAGTCCTTGCACAAGGTTCAGAGGTTGACAATTGAGTCTATGATGCAGCAAAAAACATTAGTTGTTACGCTTATAGAAAATGTAGTTTCTTTTCATTTGAAGGAGAAAAAAGACTTGTTTGGTTTTTGCGCAGGTCGAAGTTGTGCTTTAACTTGTCATGGATTTGCTGCCTCAGTGGGTGTATGCTTGAGCTCGAAAGACCAAGCTGTTCTTGTCCACAGAACTGTAACCGTTGTCAATGTGGATGTCCCTGCCCTCGATGCTGTGAGGCTCCTACCTGCACACCATGCTGCAGTTGTTCCCGAGTTCCCTGTAGTTGCAGCAGAGCACCCTGCAGCTGCTTGAAGCTTCCTTGCAGTTGCATTGGAGCTTGCTGTAGCTGCTTGAAATCTCCTTGCAGTTGCAGCAGAAACTGCAGCAATTGCTCGAAAACACCTTGCATTTGCGACGGAACATGCTCCTGCTGCTCCAAAATTTCCTGCAGCTGTGGTGGAACATGCTGCAGCTGCTCGGAGGTTCCTTGCAGTTGCACCAGAACATGCTACAGGTGCTCCAAAACTCCTTGCAGTTGCAGTGAAACATGCTGCTGCTGCTCAAAAGTTCCTTGCACTTGCGGCTCAACATGCTTCAGCTGCTCAAAAGCTCCTTGCACTTGCGGCTCAACATGCTTCAGCTGCTCAAAAATTCCTTGCAGCTGTGCCGGAACATGCTGCAGCTGCACAAAGCATCCTTGCAGTTGCGCTGGAGAATGCTGCAGCTGCTCGAAAACTCCTTGCAGTTGCGCTGGAGAATGCTGCAGCTGCTCGAAAACTCCTTGCAGCTGCGCTGGAGAATGCTGCGGCTGCACCAAAAATCCTTGCAGTTGTGGTGGAACATGCTGGAGTTGCCCAAAGGCTTGTTGCAGCAGCTGCTCCGATGTGTCTTGCTGCAAACCGCAATGCCATTGCTTCAACGCTTCCTCCTGCAGGCCTCACTGCTGTAGCTGGTGGCCTTCCTGTTTCAGGCCATGGCGGTGTGGCTGGTGGCCGTCATGCTCCAGTTCATGCTGTGATCAACCATGTTGCGGTGGCCGGAAGACATCATGCTCCAGTTCATGTTGTACTCGACCACTCTGCTGCGACTGGAGGCCGTCCTGCCCCGGTTCCTGTTGTCCCCAAGGATGGTGCCGTGGGTGGAACCCCACCTGCTGGAGACCACAGTGCGACTGCTCATGGTGCTGCGGCTGGAAACCTTCATGCTGTTCCGGAAGACGGTGCTGTAGCTCGAAGCCTTCGTGCTCCAGAGGCTGCTGCGCCTGCGCCCTCCCAAGACTCTCCTGCCCTGAGTATTCTTGTGGCTGTGTCTGGTCCTGCTCCAAGTGCACAGATGCATGCCTCTTACCTAAATGCACCAAAAAACCCTGCTGCATCACTGGATGTCTATGTTAAGATTCAGACCATAAATTTGTATTCCTTTATTCTAGCTTGACATGCCATATTATATATTCTATTGTATCTCTGAAACATGTTCAATATATAGAATTCTGTGTAGTAGTCACTCATTCTTGATGATTAATAGCTCCTCCGCCAGACTGCAAGCATTATTTCTGTTGCAGGCACATCGTTTTCTTCATTGAGGAAGAAAGAAAGGTGGCAGGAGAATCAAGATAAGGTTGACTATCATCAATGACATCCAAATAATGGTGGAGTTAACATATGCAGAATGTATATACGCAAGCAATGCCACCCATCGATGATGAGATAGATAGATAGATAGATAGATAGATAGATAGAACATGTCGTTTGTGTTGTCTCGGGAGCATCCGCACAATGGATGGGCTCGAAACTCTTCATGCTGAGGTCATGTGAGCTTCTTTTTTTTTCTTCTCACGTAGAGCATCGTCTCCTTTGAGGTTGCTGTCTTCTTCAGACCAAATGCAGACAAATCAACGCTTCTTTCCCTGTAGAATACATTGAGCAAAAGTTAATTTGAATTTATGATTTTGCTATTGGAGAAAAATAAATCACTATATCACTTGGATTTAGTCTGATAAATACAGATTATTTTATAAAAATCTGATAGATATATTATTATTAACTTGAGCCAATGTATCTTAGATTAGCTATTTGGTGACATACTGAATCAATTATCTATTTATTTATGTTTTAAAATCATATTATTGATAGTAATTATCTTTTTATAGCTCTCTTCCTTTTATATATATATATATATATATATATATTTGTGGGTAGGTTTTCGGAGTTGGACTTAAATTCCACCGCGAGTGAGCAGAAACGAGTCCGTATTCTTTTAAACCACGTTCGTCCTCGCTTCCTTTTCTAATCGTGCGTCCGACTCTCCGCCACCAGGACCGCTGTAATGGCCACGTCCGACGATGACGCCCAAAGCTGGCCGTCGCGGCCTCCCACACGTGGCCCCATGCTCTTCCGCATGCCGCACCGCTGGGCGGCGGCCCCGTCTCTGCGGCGGAGGAAGATGACCGTTGTCCGGCTGGGCACGCGCCGTGGGTGGCGGTGGCGCGGGCGACGGCTCCTGGGAGGGCTCCTCCGGCGTATGCGTCTCCGGTGGCTGGCGGCCAAGTACCGGTCGGCGCTGAACCGGCTTCGGGAGAGCTACGGGGCGGTGGTGAGGGATCTGATTGAGGCCCAGGCCGTCCAGTCACAGCTCATGCGGGAGTCCTACTTAGCCGTCCCCTTCCCGGTCACCGCCCCTTACTTCCATCATACCCGCTCCTAATCATGTTATCGTTCCTCTCTTCTTCTTCTTCTTCCTCATCCTCATCCTCATCTTCTTACAGAACATCTCTTTCTTCCTGTGTCTCAGTTTCCTTTTAGCTCTTGCGTATTGGCTCCTCCCTCTGCTTTAAAGTTGGTGATCACATGATGCATGTAGAGTAATCGATCATGAGCGCATGTCAGGCTGCTTTAAAATTGGCGATCACATGATGCGTGTTCCCAAAGGGCGATCACACGCAAGTCTGAAATCTTAATGTTTAATAAATATGATATTAATATGATGAAGATTGCGCAGCGTCAGGCGATTTGATTATGGTGTTTCCTTTAACACATTGTTTATTGGAGTTTAAGCAACTCGAGATGTATTATTTAAGGGACATGATGTCAGTGGCGGCCATTCTTCCATCCTATAGTACTACAATCCCGCATGGCACGCAGATAATAGATCTTGAGAATGCATCCATCATTGAGAATTCTACTTAATCTACAAAATGGTTGTATCAATGGATATCATACATATATACATACATATATACATATATACATACATATATACATATATATATACATACATACATATATACATACATATATATATACATATATATATATACATATATATACATACATATATATACATATATATACATACATATACATACATATATATACATACATATACATACATATATATATATATATATACATATATATATATATATATACATATATATATATATATATATACATATATATTAAGAAAAGGGCTAGTTTGAGAATCATGGTAAGGAGCCTTAATAGGTTCTCAAGGAATAATAAAGCAGGAAAGTACATATTATGCCACTTCATCAAGGAAGATTGAAGACGACTTGAAGAAAACAAATGAATGTACAGATGAATGAATGCATCATCTATGACATCAAAGAGAGAATGCATCTCATCCGAGAGTGGGTTGGGGCCTATGGCCAAAGATTTGGTAACCAATGGTTGGGACATAATACAATGCATCTAATGATGAAAGATTTGACAAGTTGATGATCTACGATTTATCTACCAGAACAAACGTAAGCATTACACGACACTGAGGTCATACCTTTGGCAAACCCAGTTGCAGAACACTACAAACAAGATCAAAGAATGCATTCCATTCCACACAAGCAATCTCATGGAAGAAGCAGGTCTATTCAGTGGATTGGTGAAGTCACACTGCATCATTACCAGCTCATTAGCAGGCCTAATCTGCATGCATGGAAACATTGCTTGGCTGCAGAAGTTGGCCTGCTTTCATAAAGAACTTTCTGTTCATATTCGCAAGGAATTCTCATGATCATGCTTTCAAATTCCTTTGCACATCATAACAACATGAAAGAAACTTTTTTATGTTAGCATAAGAGAAACATACGCTCATAAGGAGTTGTCAAAGTAGGAATATATCTTCCCCTGCATTGCTTTCACACAAGCCACAATCATCTGTCATGTAACATTTCAAAGGAAAAAATATATACAGCTCACTATTTTCTCTTTCCTCACAACCACAATGGAGGTCTACTTGATAATATGAAGTGCTTTGGAGATTTCAGCATGGCTAGGCACCTTTCTCAGAGTTTTTCAGCTTCAGCATGTGTGTTTGTGCCCCTCATTCAAGTTTCTTAGAGCAGCAGCTGTGTTAAGGCATTGATCTGCATGATCTACTGCATTCTGTTGTTTGAGCAAGTTAAATTGGTGTCAAGACTCTAGATTGTGAATGTTAATACTACAATAGTCAATGAACTTGACCCACATTGGAGGTCAATCAAAGTATTATGGAACAAGACTCCACCTAACCCCTGGATTCTCTAGTTGCTTCAGTTGCCATCGTGCCCTAGATTCAGAACATGATGGTGATAGGCTTGGTGACATAGAACCATCTAATTTTATAAAAGATTTTAAAAAAATTATTATAGGCAAACAAAACAATAATAAGTCATCAATTAATTGGTCTATAAATTCTAAAGTCTTTTGATCTTTCCGAGGGACTCTTTTTATATTAAGTACATTCATGTATTAAGCATGCTCATTTGCTATTTAAGTATCGTAGAATCACATTTTAGATTTCTAAGAGACATACTAATTTTTTAGGAGATTAAGTGACTCCTTTTATATTTCTTTACTCTTTTTCTGGTCTTTTTGTGGACTCTTATTAAGTGCACTCTTGTATTAAGCACACTCATTTACTATTTAGATATCCTAGAAATTATATTTTGAATTTCTAAAGGACATACTAATTCTCTAGGAGATTACTATTGAAAATCATTGCCTTGATTGATTAAAATAAGGTTCCTAAATAATGAAACTTATCAATGGATGATTTACTTGAAATTTGAATAAAAAAATACTTGCATATTTTCTCTTTTAATCTCTTATATTGTTCTCTTGCTATTTTGCTCTCTTTTTTTCTCCTTATTTCTCTTCTTTTTACTTTATTCTACATCAATATGGTATTAGAGTCGATCAAGAAATCTGTTGTGTATCCCATTCGGTTTTAACTAGCAACAAAAGCTTCAATCAACACTCAAGGATCATTGCACCTTCAACGTAAATCCCTTATATGTGGAGTTGGACTTCGGAGCAACTATCTCTACGGAATTGGTGGACCATATAGCCTTCAGTGCCGAGTAATTTTTTAAAAACTTTACTAACATTTTTATTAAAAATTATATATTTTATTAGATCATGATTTTCATGACTTCTTCCCCGTTTTCTCCCTTTTTTTTTTTCTATTTATCACCCTTTTTCTCCCTTTTAGCTATAGTATCACTAAAATTTAAACACTTAAAACTTATAAAAAAATAAAACAAGAAATAAGAAAAAAAACAAGAACTATTTAAAACATTGTATTTTCTCCATTCTTTACAATCCATAGCTTCAAATCTAAGAATTTTACTTACTCCCCAAGCCCTAGTTCGAACAAATCCAAAGTCCACCCACAGGGAACCTATTTATAATTATGCTCCAATAATTTTTTATAATCAAGCTTTTGACCTTAATGATAAATTCCTGGAACCTTCTAGAAACCCACAAACCTAAGTAATGGGCTAACGAGTTCTGTTTGCTAACAATACGAGGGAAATACCTTAAAGTAGATGTGTTAAACTTTGATAGTAGGTTTGACTCAAATATGTTTGTGGCTAGTTATATAGAATGAAAGAATACTTTTAGTGATATGGAATGATTGATATTGAATGTGTACGATTTATAAAAATAAAACTGGTGGGGTCTGCAAGAAAATATTGGTAACATATCCAACGTAGTCTTGAACACCATCAAGAGCCTCCCATCACTCAATAGGAAGTCATGAAACAAAAACTTAAGGAAAAATATTTACCAGCCTACTTTCAAAGCCAATTGGTTAGATAACGGTTAAGCCTTAAATAGTTGAATTCTAGTGTGACGAAGTATTTGGCCCAGGAGCTTTTACTTAGGTGTGAAATAGAAGAGGATCAAATCATCACTGTCCGGAAATTTGTTAATTGATTGAAGCTTGACATCTAACGAGAAGTCTCCCTTAGTTTTCCTGACACTGTGGAAGAAGTTTCTCGACGAACCCTTGAGATTGAGAAGTGCATCAAACCTTATCTAATTTATCGATCATCTTCTCAATCTCTCGATAATAGAACTATTTCCCAATCTACTCTAAGGAGTGACTTTGTCAACCCAAAAATATCCACTACTAGCAACAATCCTTGCCTAACTATGAATCGTCCAACTTGTTCAATTATTGATTCTCAAACTAGTTCTTCTTTAATCTGGTATCATTATTATCATAATAAAGATTATATTACCTCTTGTTATCCTTAACGTATCCCTACCCTAAAATAAGAACTACAATGATCAAATCAAGGAAGCAAACCAAGTAGTTAAACCCGAAGCCTACTTAGTTGATAAAAACGAACTAGAAATTAAAAATGCTTATGTTAATGTCGTCCACATTATTCTCTCTACTGCTAGTGATTCCAATGAATGGAAGATGACAAGTATCTTCCATACTTTTATCCGAAGCGGGGAATGAACTTGCAAATTGGTTATTGATAGGGGTAGCACCACGTAGTCTCAAAATCTACTACTAATAGACTAAACCTTAAGGTAGAGTCACATCCGATCCCATCAAAGTAGCCTTGGTTGACAAAACCACTCTACCCGTGATCAAGAGAAACTTGATACCAATCAAAATAGGTGATTACCAAGATGAGCTTTACTATGACGTCTTACCAATGGACATTACCCATATTCTTTTATGTTGATCTTAGTTGTACGACATTGATGTTACCAATCATGAGAGAGAAAACACACGTCTTTCGATATAAAGGCAAAAACATTATCCTACGACCAGCAAAATCATCATAAAAAGATAAAACAAAAACTCTCAAGTATCTTCCACAAGTCGTAATCACCAGGGACTTCACTTATTGGATCCTAAATCTAATGAAATGGAGAGCCTAAACAACAAATTTTATATGATCCTCGTTACTAGAGAAATTTCTATCCCTTCCATTATTCTTGGCCTAACTCCTAAGATTAAATCCTTACTAAATGAATTTTTTGATGTTATACTCTCGGAATTACCTAGTGATACCAATCTTACAAGATAATCAACGTGCCATTAACCATCTCGTGGAATCATAACTCCCTAATCTCCCACATTATAGAATAAATCCTAAGGAGAGAGTCGAGTTAAACAAACAAGTTGAAGAACTTTTGGCTAAAGGTTTTGTACGACATAATGTTAGTCCTTTCATTATCTCTCTCTTATTAACCCCAAAGAAAGATGAGTCGTGAAGGATGTATATGGATAGTAATGCGATCAATAAGATAACAATCAAATATCACTTCCTAATTTCTCGACTTGAGGATATGCTAGACCTTCTCGTTGGATCTAGTTGCTTTTCAAAACTTGACTTGAGAAACGGATACCACCAAATTCATATTAGACCCGGTGACGAATGGAAAATATCATTCAAAACTCAAGAAAGTCTATATGAATGGCTAGTCATGCCTTTTGGTCTATCCAACGCCCCAACCACTTTTATGTGCTTCATGAACCAAGTTTTACAATCATATGTAGGCAAATTTGTTATAATCTACTTTGATGACATCTTGATATTTAGTAAGACCAAAGAGAATCATTATGAACATCTTCGACGGGTTCTTACTACCCTTCGAGTTGCTAAGTTCTATGTCAATCTAAAAACTGTTTGTTCAAAGAAACATGTCTTATTCCTAGGTTTCATCATTTCTGCCCAAGGTGTTGCCACTGATCCAAAAAAAATCTGCATCATTTTAGAATGGTCTAAGCCTAAAACCCTTTCTAAAGTTCGACATTTTCACAGATTAGTCTAATTTTATAGGAGATTCATTAGAGGGTTTAATTTTATCATGACACCTATCACTTATTACCTAATGAAAGGTGAGTTTTCTTGGACCTTGGCTACTACCAAAACCTTTACTGACATTAAAATGAAAATGACCATTGTTCTTGCTTTTAGGCATCCTGACGTCTTAGTAAACCCTTTGAGGTCACTTGTGATGCCTTTGGTATAGATATAGGAGGAATTATCAGTCAAGAGGGTCAGCCTATCGTCTTTTTCAGTGAGAAATACAATGATGCAAAATAATATTATTCTACCTACGATAAAGAATTTTACAAGATTGTGCAATGTCTTATGTATTGCTGATATTATCTTCTGCAACAAGAGTTTGTATTGTTGTTTCACCGCCAAGCCTTAAGGTACTTAAATGCTCAAAAGAGATTAAATGCTTGTAATACCAAGTGGGTTGAGTTTATCGATGAATACTTTTTTTTGTAAGTAAGCATTATTATGGCACTCAAAACAATATTGTTATACCCTTAGTGGAATTTTCTACAATCCTATCTGAGTGTCAAGGTCATAGGATTCGAGCGATTAAAAGATAATATACTCAATGTCCAAACTTAAGTCACATGTATCGAGAAGTTCATGATGAAAACCATTATGAACATATAAACTTTGTTCTTAGGGGTGGTTATCAATTTCGATCTATTAGATTGTGTGTTTTCTGATCCTCCTTTCGGGACTTCCTTATTTGAGAAATGCATGCAAGTAGATTAGGATGTCACTTAAGCTAAGACAAAACCATTGTATTAGTCGAGGATAGATTTATTGGCTTTCTTTAAAGTGAAATGTTGCTTGAGTGGCATAGTAGTGTCGCACCTATCAAATTGCCAAAACTCACAAATACAATACTAGCCAATACACCCCATTACCCATTCCATATTTATCATGGTAAGATGTGAGTCTAGATTTTGTCCTTGGACTTCCCAAAAGAACCCGTAGCCACGATTCTATTCTAGTTGTTGTTGATTGATTTTAAAAATGACCTACTTTATTTCATATAACAAGACTAGAAACACCCTATACATTGCTAAATTACTTTCCAAAAAGTGGTTAAATTACATGACTTGCCTTTAACCATGGTGTTATTATATGACTTGCCCTTAACCATGATGTCATTACATGGCTTGCCCTTAATCATGGTATCTTATAAGGATATGAAATTTATTAACTACTTTTAGAAAACTTTATAGAAATTGTTTGGCACAACATTAAAATTCTTTTCGGCCTTTCACCCCGAGATTGATGATCAAACCAAGATTGTTAATCGTTCCTTGAGAAATCTTCTTAGATGTTTAATTGGAGAAAAATAAAAAAATTGGGACTTCACCTTAGCCACTATACAATTTACATATAATCGATCACTCCACAGGAAAAACTCATTTCAAACTATCCTCATTTATACTCCTTGTAACCCCATTGGCTTTACACCCCTTCCACTTATGAATAGAGCAAGAAAAGGGAAAATTTTAGGTAAAAAATTGTAAGGGCTATTGTGCCTCAAAACTATCACACTCATCTGCTTAATATTTTTTTAAGTAACGAAAGTCATAAATTTGCTACCAATGCATACTGTAGAAGTTAAGAGTCTCAAGTAAATATCAGAATCCATATTGTATTAAGTGTAATCATTTACTATTTAGGTATTCCATATTGTATTAAGTGTAATCATTTACTATTTAGGTATCTAGTTACATTTTGAATTATCAAAACGTATACTATTTCTCTAAGAGTTACTCTTGAAAATTATTATCTTCATTGATTATATTAAAGCTCCTAAACCCCTATAGATAATAGAGCTTATCAATTTACTTGAGATTTAAATGAAAAAGAAATACATCTTCTCTCGACTAATCCCATACACTCTTCTCTTACTATCTTACTTTCTCTCTATTTCTCTCCTCTCTCTACTATATTCTATATCACTTGGTCCAGGCCTAAATCCAAAACTTCACAAAAGTATGATAAGATCATACCTACATCACTTGTCCACTTGTCCAGGCCTAAATCCAAAACTTCACAAAAGTATGATAAGATCATACATAGATGCTGTGTTTGTTAAACCAAATAGGTCTTTTTGTGAAAACATTCAAACTATTTAAGGTTTATGCAAAAGGTTCTGGACTTTCACAAAAGGCCATTTTCAAGTTTTAGCTTCACAGCAAGAGAATTACCTACGTCAAAAATGCAGCACAATCACCATGGGTATGCACTAGATGCTATTCAAGATGAAGAAGAAAACCCTCATTGTGAAGCTCGCCATCATGTCAAAAGGACAAAGCCGAGTAAATTTAGACAAGATGGGAACTCAATTTATGCACATAAATATGTTGACACAATATGCAATTGGTCGTTCACAGAAAGTGACAGAGTTCCAACAAAGACTATATCCAACAAAGCTTTGTGGTTGCAGAAGCAATGGCTCCTTAATCAGCCTCCGTGGATGATATAGCGAACAAAACTTTCTCACAAATCCAAATGATAAAATTGAGATTAAGAAAAATAACATAGGCGCTAGCATATGTTTTGTCATCATTGTTACCAACTCAATTGGCATCTTAAAAATACATAAAGCAACATAGGAGAATCCTTCCGGAGGAATAAACCATAGTGAATAGTGCTCTAAGTATCAAAGGAGACGTATTACAATTATTCGGTGGTTTGAAATAAGCTTATGCATAAACTGAGATAACAAATTGAGATAACTTATTCATGAACAACATCCGAATGGATAAATATCAAATCCTATAAACTATGAACAACATAATGATACTCAATGGCATCAATGATATTAGTTGTAGAGAGTGATGTAGGAACAATATTGATTCCAAGCATGTAGGTACAATCAAGAAGGTTATGAATATACTTATATTGAGAATAGAAGAGAACATTCACTATGAGGATAACTTAGACACCAAGAAAATAATTGATTACCCTAAGATCTTTGATAGAGAAATTATTAATAAGTTTTTTTTCTAAAATTAATTAAATATTATTAATTTATTACCAATAATAATTAAGTCATCCAAATAAACCAATAAAAACATGATAATTCTTTCTTGAGAATAACTGAAACCAACTAAGAGTATATATGTTCAAAATTCATGGTTCAAAGCATAGGGGACCTGCTTGAGACCATAAAAGTTATTACAAAGCTTGCAAATATGTTGACAAAGATTGAGATCAAAAAATCAAGAGGTTTACTCATGAACTTATCATTGGAAGTGTGATCGCGAAGAAATACATTTATCATGTCTAATTATCAAAATTATCAATTGTTAAACATAATCAAACATAAAATAATATAAATTATTATTGACTTCATAATTGAGCTGAAAGTATCACTGTATTCAATGCCTGCATATTACTGGAACCCCTTCGCAACAAATAATGCTTCGTGCTTACTAATGGATCCATTGAGATTTCACTTGATATAGAAAAACCTTGTAAGGTTTTCACTAATTTGATAAGGCATACACATATACATCAAATATCATAATGCATATTGTTCAGCATCAGCATTTGTCTCTGCCCTCTAAATCATTCGGTACCACTTTATATGCTCTATGTAGTCAAGGAATATACAGTGAAACATAAAAAAGATTTTGTACTCGTCCAACAAGCTTTCAGCTTTTCGTACTGTTTCTAATGCACTGATTCTTCTTTGTAACTTGAACAGTAGAGGGTAGAGACATGTTAGCATTTTTATTTAAAAAATAAGGTCCAAATAGTATATAAAAAAAAGATGCATACAATGCATGACGCTTCCGCTGAAGTAGAATTTAGGGAGGGTTAATCAATATAGTCTTACCCACCCTACAAATATAGAGAATTATTTCTGACTCAAGCCCTTGTTATCAATGTCATAAAGGACAAGTTTATCCTTCTTCCAAGAGTCAACCTCTAATTACAGTCCAAATTGTGAGAGATAGAAATTAAAAAATAAAAAGTCTCAGTAATTATCTCATGGACTGTAAATCAATGATAATTTCTAACCAATGCCAGTACAAAATGTAGAATTATTTTGTCTTTAGTGCACTCCGTAAGAATCGAGAATGGCCAGTTCCCTTCATGTTGCATTAGAAAAAGAAACCCACACAAAAGTTCGATTAAAGTAAACTTACTTTAAAGTTTCTTTAATAGAATGTTAAATCTGGTAACTAAATTTATGTATAATTTTTTTTTTTTTACCATTGGAGGCAAGGAAGGCATCAGACGCTCGCCTAGGCACCTGAGCAAGACAAGGCTCGAACACCTCGATGATGGAGCAGGTGAGCACATGCAACTAGAAGTGGCCTAGGCACGTGCTTGGGCCTAGGTGTCAAACGACTCAGGCATGTGCCTAAACTGATCACGGTTTGATCAAATTTGATGAGTCCAATGATGGTTCAATCGAACCAAATGACCCATCACTTAAACCCGCTCCCCCCCTCGTGCATGAGAATAACCCCAACCTCCTCTCTAGAAAGCCTAGCGCTAGTGGATGCGAACGACTTCCTCCCACAACAAAACTAGCACTTCTATGACAAGTGAGTGACTTCCTCTTACACAGAGGCCCTTCGACAACATTTTATTCTCACAATAACTCTCCTACTCCTCCTCAATAGTCCCCTCTCAACCTAGGGTCACCAAACCTCTCTAGACACGACAACTCCCCTCTCCTTCCTCCTCCTTTCCGATTCTCCTCCTCCCTCTTCTCATTAATTATATTTCTTTAATTATTATATTTGCAAGTGCGTTGCTTTGTTTGGGTGAGATAACACCTCAGATGTTTTGGCACTTTGGCGCCTTTGACTACATCTCCTGCAATTGATCTCATTTGGAGGTTATGCCAATGAAAAACACTTGCAAAGTAACTAAAAACTGGAACAGCTATAAAATTGCAGTCCCAATTACATGACTTGCCAAGAACAAGCTGTGCACTATTTTGTCGATATGAGAATCCAACATACAAAGCAATAGCTTAAGTAAACATATATGCCGTTACATGTCGAGACAAGATCTAAACTGTTTTCTTCTTTGTCTATTTTAATTTCAAATATGAATTGTGTACTTCTAAACTACAACCACTATTAAACATCACACTCAACAAAACATTGTAAAAACCAAACCAGAAACTTAAAATAGATCATCACAAACGAAAACAAAGAAGAAAAATTTAAAGCATAAAACAAGATATCAGAACTCAAAACATATTTGATACCACTGGAGATAAAACAAAAACTGGAAACAACAGTATGTTTTGGGAATTGCATAGACTTATATTTCCAAATATCTTTTCACAATTTTACTTCACAAAAACTATGTGCATAATCACTATTATGCCACCTTGTAAAAACATAATGCAGAAAAATGTAAACCATAACACGATAATTAACAGAAGAGTTCTCAGTAACACACATTTTAGAAAGATATAAAGCATGTAACTAAAGCGAGTACCGAAGATGAAAGGCCGAATTAAGGGCAGCCACAGGAATTCTGCAACGCCACGAAATCCGCTTCCCCTCCGCTTACAAAGAAGAAGTACCCGACCGTCAGGCCGGCGACGACGGCGACGAATACGCCGGCGTTGTAGGACATGACGGCGAGCATGAGGAGGTACCCGACCGCGGAGTTCACGCCGAAGAGGAGGGCGGAGGCGAGCCTGGGGGGCGGGGGGAAGAAAGCGGAGGCGGAGGGGGGCAGGAGGAAGGGAGCCTCGACCGCCGACGGGGGCGGCGGCAGGGAGGGCTTGGATCCGGCGAGGATCTTGAAGCGGACGCGGCGGTCCTCCATGTACTGGTAGAAGAGGGCAGCGGCAAAGAGAGCGAGGAGGCTGAGGAGGTAGCCCGGCCAGGAGTCGGTCCGCCACGAGTCGAACAGGATCGTCGCCTTGTTACCCCAGTAGAAGGTGATGTGCATCATCTTGAGGGATTGGAGGTGGAAACTGAAGCTGAAGCTGAGCACACCAAGAGGTTATAAAGTTGTCCGTCTAGCCTGTCACGGTTTACCTCGGCGATGTCACCAAATAGCTTCGGACACGACGGGGGTTTTCAAAAGTGTCATCGTTGGTTTAAACACAAAGAGCAAACGCCTTTGTAACCCTTTCGTGATCTACCCGCTCGCTACCAAAGTTATGATTGGAGAAGAAAAGGACAATCCATGTTCACGTCCACGTTGTTTACTAGATGGGACACACCATGTGACCTATACCTTCTTGGCGCATTAGAGAGGTTACCCAAACAGAATTCGAAACTACTATAACAACGTAAAATCCCAATTATTTGAGATCCATTATAATTACAATTATAATTATATATATAAACTTTTATTTATAGTCTCTACTAATTTTTTAGATAAAGAAATCTAACAAATCATTATTAACTGATACCATTTTATAAAGGCTGACCACATGGCCATGTGTATTGACTTCGAAATAGCAAATTCTGAATTATCAGACTATTATCACTGAAGACAGAATTTTGAGGTATCTTACTGCAAATAGATCCATCGAGTATGATTCCCATCACAGTTCATTGATACCAATGTTCTGTCAAGTCATTTAGTATCACATAAAAGACGAGTAAGACACAAACAAAACTGTTCATAAAAATTGAAGCTACAGTACTAAAATCAAATCACAACAATAGAAATGGCTGCTTCTATACTTGGGGTAGAGTTCTTCAAATGGCTGTCACCGGCACATCATTCAGGACAAAACAAAAACAAAAAAACACAAAATATTCCTGTCGAAAGCTATGTCATATCAATAGCAAATATAAGGTATGATGTATAAAAGTTGGACGACATCAGAAAGATTAAGAAAGAGAAGAAAATTTTGACACAGCAAATAAACATGATTTTGACTTTTCTGTCTTTGATGAAAAAACAAAAAAGGAACAATCACAAAGAAAAAGCTAAACAAGGTAAAAGTTTATATAGCTGAAATCATACATCAAATGGGAGTTTCTCAATGCCTTGTACAGTATTTCTAAGAAGTAACAAAGCCCAAACACATGAGATTTCATATATCTAAAACCAATGGCTGACAAAGCTAAAAACAAAAAAATGGACGATTCCAGTTTCACCTGTAAAGGGATGTATCAAGCGAAGTAATGGTGATGGAAGCAGATAACATAATTAGAGTATTTGAGTTAAGTTCCCAACTACTTGGAAAATTAATAGCTATTTACAACAACTGATATTTCCTTCTAAAGAACATGGCTTGTCAGTTTTGAGCCTGTAAGGGGCAGTACTGCATAGTATGTAACATTCTGCAACTAGATAAGAGCCCCAGTTCTTATAAACCAAATCTCAGTCTTAGATGCATCTCATCTAACTAATTAGGAATCTGCTAGTCCAAGTGACCTTATTGCATTATCCATCTTCTTCTTCGGTCGTTAACCACAAGTGATGCTTTCTTTTGTCGTGCCAGCCCATGCTACAGGCATGCTAGCAGGTCTTGTGTGTTGGCACATTCCGGCATGCAGCATGTATTGTGTTAGGAAGTTATGACAAAGGACCGGTGAGAGCCATAATTGCAACAATATGGTCACATTCTTGAAGCTAAACAAAACTACTTGATGAGATGATCATGATAATAAAAACTTAGTAAATGGTAATCAACCACCAAAAGGACAGAATCAATGCCCTTCCAGTTCCCATTTGTGGCATTTGAGGCAACCAATTCTTTCAAGGATTACTTCCAACTTCACAAACAGCTTTTGTTAAATCTATCATCAAAAGCAAAAAATTTAGCTATTAGTGAAGCTCTTCCCAAAATTTCTTTCAAGCTGACAACTTTCAGTGGCAACAAAATATTCATGTAACTGACCCTAAATAGTTGGAATTTACGGTTTTATCGTTGTTGTTATTGTTGTTGACAAACTTTCAATTAATGATTATGCTATTACCAATATATACCATGATTTGTGCATAACAGCAGTGACAAGAAGGAAAAGTAAGAGGATGTTTGCTATCATGCCAATACTAGTCATTTTCCTTATTCTACATTAGCTGATAAAAGATCCTGAATTTGGTTAACAGATCATTTCAAACCATGGTGATGTCATGATCTTTTCTAATGCTTAATTGGTTACAAGTATATAAAAAGACTCTGACCTACCCTCGACCACTTTTGATGTGGACAAAATCAACAGATAGAGAATAGAAGGTATCAAGGGATCCAAGATCCATGAATAGTCACAGGTGAAGTTTGTGTATGCCTTTTCGACCTTAAAAAGGTAGATTACAATAAGGTAGGTGAAAAATTAAACGGCCAAGTGTAGGAGAGGTTGTTTGTAACATCAAGAATGGAAATGCTTACTTGACTTTGCTGAATCCCTCAAAACACCTGAAAGTCTATGAGCACCATTCAGGATGAATAGATGGAAGAAAGGTGACAGGGGTATGGATATCATCAATGGGTTTCCTAATGATATTAGAGTTAAGTGAAGGAAAATAATGGAGAAAACCAAAACATGCTAGAGAGACAAAAGATGTGCAACAAGAAGCATTAAACATAGAATGAAAGCCAAGGAGAAAATCAAAAGCTTTTTTATTATTTTTTTCTGTGAGCTATCAATCATAAAAAGGCTTTTGACATTTAATGTGATCAACATGATGATATGCAGGCCTGGCACAACTTAATGTTTTAAAAGGAAGAAAAAGACAACACACTTTGTCCACTGAGATGGTAGCCATTGCATCACAGATGTCTATGAAATATATGTCCAATGATACTCTCAAAGGATTCTGTTACAGCACTTCACCATGATAAGTGTGGTCACAAACAAAGTGAAATAGAAACAATCCTTAAGACTTTTGGTAAACAAACTTGATATAATATTTTCTAAATGCCACAGACCCAACATCATGAACTCAGTCCTTCAAACTTTGCCACCAATCATGAAAAAAGTGAACTTCCATATCAGTCAGAGAGCTTACACAGTTCTGTATTCCTAGAACCTCTTCACACTTTATAAGAGAATTTTATGGTGCCAAAGAGTTTTACCAATCAGTAATCAGCTTTCTGATTGTGAAGTATAGTTGGTTCTTCATTTTCCTGGTTCCCTAAGACTTTATTTCACATAGATTATTTGTCCAAATACAGATATACCTTGACCAGTAGTATAAATATCAACAGACTTTGCTGTGAGAAGATATATCTCCAATAAATTTGGTTTTGTGTAAGCAACTATATTACCAATGTGTGTTGCATCTTCCTCTACTTTCTTGATCATAAACCTGTGTTGCATGTTAGAATTACAATTATTGCCTGGTAGTATACCATGTTTTATGGAACTGATTAGATTGTTTCTGTATACCCAAGATTTTATGTTTTTCAAATGAATATTTCAGTTAACTGACAAAGCAACCTTTAAAACTAAAATGTTTACGAACTATTCCATATTTTATCAGCTGATGTTGTAAAATCATTGACTTGCTATGAACTACCGAAACAAGCTAGTGTCTACAAGAAAAAATGAGATATTCTCGATTTCACGTCAATGATTTCAGTAAACCAAAAATGATCTTCAGATGAAAAGAGTTGGCATAACAGAGTAGGCAAGATGAATATTAGGTACTAAAAACTTGCATAAGTAGAACACATTTGCATGTGATCAGAGTCTGTTAGTGAACTAAAATGGTTTTCTTCAGAGGATAACAGTCTGCAAACTGCCAGGCTCATATGCTCCGACCGAAAAAATATTATTTCCTTGATCTACAAACATCTTAAGAATGATTCATGACAGAAGAAATGAAACATAGAAGTAAAAAGTCCGTGAAACAAAATTGTAATACAATCTACAAAGTACAAACCCTCACAAAAGTGACCCTACAACCAAGACGATACATTAAAATAATCATCCACAATGAACAAAAATGAAGAAAAAACAGAAGTTCAGAAAATTTTCATATCTAGTAATTCCCCAAGGGATGCAAAAAGTAGACACAATATAAACATGCTAAACAAATACTAAATAAAAGAGAAAACAAACTTGCTTACAGAGGGAGGGAAACTAAACAGGCGAACCCCCTGAGTTATTTGAATCCTCCAACAAGATCTTCATATCAGATACAAATATTACGTGGGACTTCTGAGCTCTCCATCAGCTACGCTAAATCCTTCAATACTCCACATATCTGTGCTGCTAAGACTTGTCACCTCATCGTTTCCCTCTTAAGAAATTAAAGAATATCAACTAACCGAATCATCAGTCTCCTTTCTTGATACCATCATGTGATTTAGTGAGATCTTCTTCTGTTGTTTAAAGAAGGAGGGCACCCTTCAAAAAAGTCGGACAAGGCCATCTCAAGATCCTCAACAGAGTACTTAATGTACATCTCAGGGTGCCTCCCACTCTCTATATGTTGCCGGAACCGGCCAAGAAAGGACCTATACGCTGGTAACAACTTCTCGGAGATCGAAATCCTCAATTCCTCTCTCAGCTGTGTGTCTGGCACAAACCATATAGCTTGGGTTTTATGAGCCTCCTCGAAAGCAGCATTGAAGGCCCTGAACCTCTCCCTCAGCATCGACTTGGAGACGCCGGACGAGAAACTCCCACTGACATGAATCCCCTCATCTCTCAAGCAGTGTAGGATTCTTACCCACGTCGCCCGCTGGTAGCTTGTTGCTGACAGCCGGAACTTCCCGGTGAGCTTTCTTAAGTATTCATCACCGATCATTTCACGGAGCTCAGGCGAACCCTTCATCTTGTGGACGATATAGTGGACGTTGTTCATCAAGAAGAGGTGGGCAAGAGCGGTATCCTTGTAAAGGTTCGCCTTGTTCTCGAGATTGTGCGCAAGAACAACAATGATCCAGATCAAGTGGGCGGCAAGGGGGGTCTGGTTCTCGGCCTCCGGGAATTCGATCTCCGGTGGTGTAGCCCCAACTGCGGCTTGATCATCGCCAGAGAACCGGGAGCTCGCCGATGGCCTCGTAATTATGAGCTCGATGAGCGTGGGCTTGTAGTCGGAGATGAGGCTGATGTAGTTCATTACGTAGCGAGTGAGGGGATGGATGGTGCCACCAGGAACCGCGGTCTTGGGTGGATCTCGAAGCACTGCGTTCTCGAATTCCGAGAGAATGCCTCGGACGGCCTCGGCGAGCCGGGAGAGAATCTCGGCGGCCTGGGTGTAGATGGACTCGGCAGACTTGGATAGGAATACGGCGGCGATGTCCGGGAGGAGGTCGGAGATGGTGTCATGGAGGTCGAGGATCTTGAAGAGCTTCTCTGGTGACCGGCGGCCGATGCTGATGGCCTCGGCGAATCCAAAGAGCTGGATGGCCGCGCCCCTGACTGTCTCAGTGAAAGGGGCATCGTCAGTGATGCCGAGGCCGTCAAAGACACGCTCACAAAGACGGCGCTCGCTGGAAAAAACGATGCGGACGCAGATCTTGGCGGCGCGGATCCAGCGCCGGATCTTAGCCTCCAGGGCGTCCCACTCGAGACGCTGGACCTCGCCGATGCTATGCTTCTCCACCCCGAGCTGGCGTAGGCACACGTCCACTGCCGCCTTCCGGGCGCCGGCGTACACCTGGACACACTCCCGGCCGTACCCGGCGGCGATCATCCGCTCGGCGATACTCCGGAGGTCATCGACCGCGTCAGACGGCAGCAGATCGATCTCCCGGATGCTCCTCGTCGACCGCATGCTGCTCCGCCTGATTCTGCTACTGCTGCTGCTTCCCTCCACCGTCTCAGACAAGAAGTCATGCTCCTCCCCGCCGTCGACACCGCCGCCTCCCTCGGCATCTGACAGATCACCGGATCCCTCCCCGGACGCGGAGCTCTTCATGGATAGCGTGCTCAGATTGACGAGCTCATCGACTTCGATCTCATTAGGCCGGGTCAGAAGCAGGTTGCGGAACTCGTCCTCGAGTCGGGCCATGGCGATCTGGATCGCGTTCTCCGAGGAGGAGTGGAACGCGGATGAGGACGACCGCCGGGGGCTACCGGTGGCGATCGGTTCCCTGATCGAACGGCGGATCTCGTCGACGGCACGGAGGAACCTTTCGGCGTCCGAGCGGTCCCCACCATCGAAGAGCATCCGCTCGTCCCAGGCGGAAAACGCCGTGGAGTCCCACCGCATGATCAGCTTCTCCGCCGCCTCCAGGTCCCCCTCCACCGCCGCCGCTCCTCCAGATCCGTCCATGGAAAGCGACAGCGCTTCACGGTCTTCGCTTCGCTGCAGGGGAGTTTGGGGGAGCAACCGCTGGTGCCTCTCTCTTTCTCTCTCTCTCTCTCTCTCTCTCTTTCTTGCGTCCTTCTTGCACTAGGGTGGGAAGCAGCTGTGCCGATGATATAGGATATTCCGGTGCCACCGCGGCACACGGGACCAAGCGCGCACCACGGATCAGAGGGTCTTAACGGTGCCACGTCAAGTGATCTCCCTCGCACGGAGCGTCAGTACGGAGGCTTCGTGACACGGACAACGAATGAGGCCCTCAAATAGCTTGACGTGGTTGCTCGCCGCACGAGATTTAACAAGGAATTCTAGCCGTCTGATGGGCATCATGGGGATAAGAAAAGAAAAGAAAAGAAAAGATAATTAAAAGAAATGCGGGACGAGGATATAGGGTCGTGTCACGGGACAGTGGAATCCCACGTGACGTGTCTACCGACGCATGCGCGAGACTCGCAGTATTCCGCCATGGAAGCGACGGAAGGTCCAATGCCGAGTGGACCCCAAGAGAAACCGGACCGAACGGGTGGATGGTATTCTCGTGGGGAAATTGTGCCGCTGGGTTGGCCACCACCTCCTACGAGTATGAAGGGGGTTAATGGTTAGTCAAAAGAATCATTCCATTGGATATAAGTAAACCAAACATTAATCAACTTCAAACATGATTTGATTGCAATGACATATGCAACAGTAAACCCCTCCCTTTAATTGGATGCTCTACACCGGCATCTAATATCTAATATCTTTGTGTAAATCATTGATGATCACCACACAACACATAGCGTTTGTTTTCTTTTGTCCTCGATGACGGATGATTCCGTCTTGAAGAACCTCATAATCTTTCTTAAGCATGAGTTCGAAGGACAACTCGTCGTAGTTATAATTCAAGATGAACCGATGGATGTAATGTTCATTACTGAGGGTATGAGGACTCGAAAGCAAAAAAAACTATCTCCGTACCCAGACAAAAACAGTGAAGGGTGGGTCCCAGCAAAACTATCATCCAAGGAATCAAAAGCTCCAAAAGAAATTGATGGATGGATGGATGGATGGATCCATGTTTACTTACTTCTATTGAGAAATTATTAGGTATGTGGTTTACTATTGTTGGTGTAAGCAACTTTATGTTATGGCCTCGGACCGACGCGGCTTGGTTCGGGTCCGAATGCGCGAGGATCTTGCGCGGCATTCCTCGGGACAGCCGGGGTGGCCGGTTACGATGGTCCGGGCGGGACGTTGCGTAGGGAGTAAAGCTTTTCCGTGGCGCTGGGAAGATGCAACCTTGCCCTTGTACCTGCACACAGGTCGGGTCGGAAGCTCGGCCTGACCCCTCCGACGATCAAGTTAGATGATGTGGAAGGAATTTTTTTTAGTGAAGAAGTCTCCCCTCTTCTGTTTAGCACTCAGGGGTATTTATAGGGTAATTTAATGTTACCTGACGTGCCTGCCTGGGGGGGCAGGATCGTACCTCTGATGGCGTCTGACATCGCCATTGACGTTGCGTGGGGAACCGAACTACCGCAGGGTATGGGCGTGCCTCGATGGTCGTTCTCCTCTATCTCGGTCGATCGCGTTGGGTCAAACAACGATGAAGTCTTCGTCTGAGAGCGGGCGACGTCAGCGCCCATCGTGTCAACATTATTGCCCTCTTCCAGGCAGAGTGCCGTCTAGTCATGGCTGACGTCGTAGCGCGTCATGTCGTCATTATTACCCTCATCAACTATATTATGGTAATTTCTCCGCATAGAATGATAGGATTAGTATTTTTTTTTTTAGTCATAATTAGATTCAAATTATTTGAAGGGGTTTTGATTAGATGATTATAATTAAGGCTATATATTAAGTAGGAAACAGAGTTTTTAGTGAATTAAAATTTATTCCTACAAATACATCATCAATCTCTAGATTTCGTGAGTGAGAAATATAAAGAAAAACATTGTGAATGCCCTTGGGATATTCTTCTGGTAGATTTATAGATGTGAGAGGATATATAAATATTTTGAGTTTGAATTTGAGTTACCTTAAGAAAGATATTTCTTCTATTTATTTTTTTCTTATATAATAAACAAATTGGATTTTCTCGTCTTTAGACTAGCATAAAAGAAATATTAAGATTTTAGTAAACATCTAAATTTTTTATTGTTTATAAATAATAAATAACTACTAAAAATTTTATACATCGAAACATTTACGTGTATATATAGTATCCCTCCACTAAACACAAAACAAGATTGACTATAAAAAAAAATCCTTTGGTGGTATTTTAAAATATCTTAACTATCGTAATTTCACTTTAAATTTCTAAAGAAATATTAAGTCTTTAAATTGTTATATTAAAAATATTTCACATTATAAACCCGAATCATTCATATTGTGTTAAATTTATGACTATAATTTTTTTTATTTTTTTAACAATGGATAAGTGATGAAAGTGGAGTTCGAGCTCGAGATCTTATAATAAATTATCAAGTTCTTTCTCGATCAAATTAATTGACATATTTAGAAAAATATATGTATTAGATGATGATTCAAACTTTTAACTTTTGATAAATGAGTTTGATATAAAGAAATTACTTATTTGCACCAAACTATAGAAGGTTTGTAAAGTAAGGTTATAGTTGAGATTTTAGTTTATGTTCTTCAACCAAAAACGAAAGAAGATACAAACTAGTTATAACTTTTACCGGTTAATAGTCAGGTCTAAGATTAAATTTCATAGCCATCATTTTAAAAGATGTATCATTCCATAATATAAGATCAAAATGCTCTGAAAATTTTATTTATGATAAGAATTATCTAAATTCTTAAATGGGGTGTATATTGTTGTTGGTGTAAACAACTTTAAGCCATGGCCTTGGGATCGACGCGGCTTGGTTCGGATCCGGATGATTGGGATCTTCCTAGGACGCTCCTCCCGACTGTTGAGGTTGCTGATCGCAATGTTCCGATTGGAATGAGGTCACTGTCTCCACCAGGAGAGAACCCCTACCTGCGCCTTTGGTGGACGACCTTCGCCTTCGCACTTGCACTAAGATCGGGTCGGGGAACTCGACCCGACCCCTCCGACAATCAAGTTAGTGGATGGTCCTCGGGGGTTTTTCTCCTTTTTCTTTCTTTCACGTGCGCGAGGGTTTTTATAGTGAAAATTACTGTTGTATGATGTGCTTGCCCACAGGGAGCAGGATTGTACTTCTGGTAGCGTCTGACATTGTCGTTGGCGTGGCGTGAGGGATCGAGCCTGAGCAGGGTATTAATGTGCCTCGGTAGGTATTCCGGTCCACGTTGACTGGGTGCCTCAACAAGTCGACAAAGACGTGATGCGTCACGTGGTGCGGCTGATGTCACGTGAGTCTTATCGCAATTATTACCCCATCACTAGTGTTTTCTTTGTATTCAGGAAATCTTAGATTTAATCTTTTGAACTTCGATTTAGTTATATGCAGTGTTTTTCCTTCATTTATGTGTTAATCTCTATTTCAAATATGATATTTTTATTTTTATTTCATTTAATTCTATATAATATTTTTTTCTTTAGTACATTAATCTCTATCTCAAAATCTAACATTTTTTATATCTTTTTCATTTATGAACTGGTCTCTTTTTAACAGCGTAGTTGTGATAAATAAAAAAAAGTACACTTTCCACTCGTTGGTCTCATTAATTAGACCATTTCAGCTTTCAAAAAAAAAAAGAGAGTAAATGATGGTAAATTTAACTATCCACAAATATATTTTTAAATTCTCAAGAATATTGTATTTTTATTATAAGAGAAGAAAATTCTAATAATATTCCTCCTGCTTTGTTTAGAGCATCCTTCCTAATTATATGTAATAATATTATAATAATATTTTTTTATATTATTTAAATAAATATTAAATTATTTCAATGAATGATCCACTAATCTAAGATTTAAAGGATCAATATCCGGTGATATATCTTTGTCTGCTATGGCTACATTTGAGAAATGTTTTACTCGTTAAAGATTGGGCTAAGATTTATTTTAACTTATGAGATGTTGGTCATCAGCCTCTTAGGCCTTTTGGTCATCTATCTTAAAATAGACATCTTAATATCCATTTTAACTCATATATTTTTTTAAATATAACATATGAGTCCCTCCCGTCAAGTCTGAATTAGCTGCGAGAGTCTACTTACATAATATGCTGACTCATAATAAATCATTAGTATAATAACATATATAATATAGGTTAAAAAAAACTAAGGCCATCGTTAATAGCATAAGAAAGTGTCTTTATGGAAGCGACCACCGATAACAGTATCAAACTGTTGCTGTCTAGTAGAGTGTCATACGCACGCAGCCTCTCTTGCACTGATGATGAGCTCAGGAGCTTCTGGTCTTACCTCAGGTGGATGTGCATCAACCAGTCTGACGCTAGGCTCGTAGTGGTCTCTTGGTCCCTCTTTCTTTTCCTAGGCGTCTTCATCTCAATCATCTTTCATTTCGTCCTCCCTTGCGCCCCCACCTGTTGCACCTACAACGTGATGGTTTAACTCTTCCTCACCTCTGCCTTCAACCTTTTCTACATTTGCCTCTTCGCAAGGGAGGTGGCCTATGAGGTATGATGGTACTCATCTGGATCAGAGCAAGTATTGCTCGCGATAGCAGGCAATGCCATGGTTGGCGACGTAGTGGCATGCGCCCCTAAAGTTGGTGAGTGACATTTGGTAGATCCAGCTCACTAACTCTAGGGTGCATGCCACTACATCGCCCATCACAATACTGTTTGCCACCACAAATGACGCCCGCTTTGATTTTGATGAGTATCGCTATACCTTGTAAGACATCTCCCTCACGAAGCATGATATCACGAAAACAAAGACCATGCAAAAGGAATGGTTAATTGGTCCATATAGGCCGCTCGCACCTACTCGCTCTCCTCGACCAGCTTGTTGAGGAAGAGGAAGCGACGGACAAAGGTAGAGAGACAGTGGTGAGGGAGAGCTAGACCACCACGTCATAGGTACAGTGAGTAGAGGCACGAGAGAACGGAGTGGGAGGCATTAAGGATGACAATGCTTAAGAGAAGGAAGAGAGACTAGGAGACCACTACGTGTCTAGCATTAAATTAATCGATGCACATTCACCAAAGGTAAGATTGGAAGCTCTTGGCTCATCATCAGCATAGGGGAGGCTATGTACATATGACGCACTGCTAGGTAGCAATGGCTTAGCGTTGCTGCTTCCGGTCGTTTCCACGACAACGTTTACTCTTGTTATTGATTGAGATTTTAATTTTTTTTTAAAAAAATAAATTATATATATCATTATATTAATTATTTATTATGAATCATTATCTCACATAACTCAATTTTAATGTCAGCATAACTTACACTAATAATTAAAGAATCGAAACACGAGAATCAGCAAATAAGAGTAAGTCATTAAAGCTATTGCAAATTAAAATCATTCCAAGAAAGAGAAGAAAACCCTAATTATTCTCCTGTTATTAGCTTCCAAAACGAATTTATACACTAATACGAAGCGTTCGAACGCCAAACAAGGCGCGAGCTACCGTGGCGGGCTATCTCAGTCGTACGATTGACATCCCACGGTCACGACATGGCGGACGAGAAGCTATTGTCGCTCCGCCGCTCCGACGCCTCGCCGATGCTCCCGACCCGACGTCCCGACCGCTCCCCCGGCGCGGCCGTCTCAACCTCGGCAGCGACCTCCTCGATCCTCTCGACGGCGTCCCGCAGCTCGATCCGCCGGTCGGGCTCCGGATCGGTACAATCCACCGCGACCCGGAGCAGCCGCTTCATGTCAGGCATCGACGACTGGGCCCCGGCCACGAGGGCGGGGTCCAGGATCTCGGCCTCCCGTCCCTCGCCGATGGCGTACGTCGCCCAGTGGACGACGTCGGTGCCGCCCTCGGCGCTGTCGAGGTACTGCGACGGGAACTTGCCGGTGAGGAGCTCGAGGAGGATGACGCCGAGGCAGTAGACGTCGGAACGGGGATCCACGGGGCGGTCGGCCAGGGCTTCGGGGGACCGGTGAGCCTGCATGGTGGTGGGGGCCTGCGCGGGGTTGACCAAGGGGAGGAAGCCGTAGTCGACGAGGAGGGGTTCGAAGTCGGGCGCGAGGAGCACGTTGCTGGACTTGAGGTTGCCGTGGGGCGCCTCGACGGGGGGCTGCTCGGCGTGGAGGTAGGCGAGGCCGCGGGCTACTCCTCGTGCGATCTTTAGTCGCGTCGGCCAGTCCAAAGACGAGTAATCTAGCCCGCGATCACCTGCAAACCGGTTCGAAACATACGGGTTTAAGCCAGTGTGACTCGTGTCGTGATAGATTGATATGTAGTGATCGCGAGAGGTATATATAAGAAGAGCATCTCACCGTGGAGGACGTACAATAAGCTGCCTTTAGGGATGTATTCGTACACCAGCAGCTTCTCATCCTTCCGGTAATGGTAGGCTAGCGGGGGAAGCAGGTTGGGGTGGACGAAGCACCCGAGCCGGCGCATCTCGGCGTCGAACGCCTCCTTCCCCACCCGGTTCATGTCGCGTATCCGCTTCACCACCACGGCCACCCCGTTGGCCATCACCGCCTTGTACGCGGAGCCCAGCCCGCCGCTCCCCATCACCTCGGCCGCGGCCTTCATCAGGTCCGGCAACCCGAACGCGCCTTTCCTATCGTTCACCATCACCAGATCCGCGGCCCCTCCCCCTCCCCCTCCCCCTCCTCCGCCTCCGCCTCCTCCGTCTCCGCCGTCGCCCCCGCCGCCGCTGCCACCCTCCCTTCCATTCCCGACCGGTTTCCTCGACGACTCCATTCTTCCGTACCCGTTGATGGATCCACCCTTGGGCCGGCTGCTAAACGCTCTCTGGTATTCCTCGTGGGGCGAACCGGGGGACGTCGCCCCCGTCTCCAACTTTCTTTGACTCTGTACCGTGTCAAGCGCACTTTCTCCACTCCTCTCTCGTTTTGTGAATATATACATAGCCAAGCACACGAGGACGACGGTGACGAAGCACAGAACCAACACCTTGTCGTTTCCCATATGTGTCATTGTTTTGCATGACTGGCTGTCAAGCTGGTCGCCGCACAAATCTTTGTTGCCCAGGAACGAGCTGGCGTTGAAACTGGAATAGACGTCGGGGATCGCCCCCTCGAGGTGATTATTCGACAGGTTGAGGGAGGAGAGGGACGGCAAGATCAGAGCGGGTATGGAACCGGAGAAATGGTTGTCCTCCAGGCGCAGCTCCAAGAGGGCGGTGGCCTTCGACAGGGAGTAGGGGATGAGGCCGGTGAAGGCGTTGTCGTTGAGCCACAGCTTCTTGAGACGAGTCATGCCGTCGAAGAAGTCGGTGGGGATGGCGTCGGAGAAGTGGTTCCGGGACAGGTAGATGGCCTTGAGCGCATGAAGGCGGCCGAGTGGAGGAATGGGGCCGGAGAAGGAGTTGTTGGCGAAGTTTACTATTCGAAGCCCGGTGAAGCGGGAGAGCGCGTCGACGTTGATGCTCCCAGAGAGGCCCATTTCGGAGAGGTGGAGGGCGGTGACGATGTCGTGGAGGCAGAGGACGCCTCGCCAGGGGGAACTCGGATTGCAGGGGTTGGAGTTGGTGGGCGTCCATGACGACAACGCGGTGGCGTTCGTGAAGGAGTCCTTGAGGAGTAGGAGGGCGTTGGTGTCCGACAAAGGGGCCAGCTCCGGAGCAGAGTAGACAGGCACCAGCAGGAGGAGGAGGAGGAGGAGGAGGAGGAGGCGGTGCCGGGGGTGGCAACGGTGGTGGTGGAAAAGGAGGGCCAAGGCAGCGGCCATGGGCTGAGCCGGGATGGAGGCCGCTGTTTCCTTCTTTTTCTCTTCTTCGGACATGGGGGGGAAATTAGAGAGGAAGAGACAAGGGTCGGTGGAACGGGAAGATTGACTAAGAATAGGGAGCGGGAAGCAGAACACAAACGTCAACCGTTTCCAGGTCGACAATGTTGACCTAGTCAACAACTGCATAATTTTGCTCGATCAGATTATATTAATTAATGATGGGCCTAAATCAGGCCAACTCCTCCTCACTTTGATGAAGCCCAAAACGTACTTTGATGAGTGGCTGTCGTTCTCCACCTGTCGATCCGATCAAACCTCGTGTCAAGTGCGATTCGTATTCGGTGCGATGTGACGTTTCTCGTTTCTCCAATAAGCATGGCAGCTGGCACATTGAGACCAAAAAGACGGGAGACATCACATCAAAACTCGCAATCTCGTGCGATGCTGCTACATCGGATGGCAATCGTGAGTGCCTAATTTACTTTCCATCGATAAGGCTAAACCGCCGTCGGTGGCAAACCAAACCGGAAACGAACCATTCGTACGGTGACTTGGAATCGATCAACGAGCCAGCGGTTCCAAATCGAACCCAAATCAGGCAACGGTTCGGAATCAAAACCGAAATGAACCGAACGTACGGTGAAGCAACCTCTTGTTTTGAATGGCATACGGTGCGATCCTGAATTATTCGTTTAATTTTAATTGTAATTAATGTTGTAGCTAATTGTTGGTGTAAACAACTTTGTGCTGTGTCTCAGGACCGACGCGACTTGGTTCGGGGCTAAATGACGGGGATCTTTGTTCGAGGCTTCTCGGGGTTGTCGAAGTGACCGACCGCACGGGCCAGATCACGTCTGGGTTCGTCGAGATGTCTCGGGGGAAAGGCGTCCTCTCCTTGCGTCCTAGGGAAATAGCTTTGTCTCCTTACCTGCACACAAGTTAGTGATGTGGAGTGGAGTGGTTCTTCTCCCTTCCCCCCCCTCCCTCGCCCTTCTTAGGGGTGGGGTTTTTATAGGGCGATTTACCGTATTGGATGCGACCGTTTGTAGGGAGTGGGTTGCGTCTAACACTGGTGTTGGCGTGGTGTGAAGAACAGAGTTTGAACAGGTCGTTAATGGGCCTCGGTCCGCGTTCTAATTCGTTTGACCAGGTTCCGTCAGATTGTTTAAGGTGTGAGGTGTCGTCCGGGACAGATGACGTCGATTGATAGTGGAGCATAGGGCCCACAGGTTGGCATGGTGAGGGGTTACTATCTACGCTCGGACTCCTGAGGTGAGTTGAGATGATGCTGATGAAGATGGGAGTACTTTGTGTGATCGGTGGCCTCCATGCCTCAAACTCGGAACTCGGATCCTTGTCCAATTACTTCTTCCTTTCTTTTTCTAGATTTAGTTGAGATTAGGGTTGCTAACGTAAGTATCTTTAGATTTCTTAATTCAACTAATTAACTTAGAGGAAAGGATAAAGAATTCTACTCCCAAAACGTTTGATTGCTTTATATATATATATATATATATATATATATATATATATTGAATGCTCCAAATATGTAGTCTTAGGGATTGAAGAAAATACTTCATGATTTATATGCATTGAGGTTGATTTTTTATTAAATCAATATATGTATTTTATTATTATCATATAATAAAAATTTTAAGTTTGTTTACATCAGTCAAAGGCATCTAACTATATGAATCTTGTGTCTTTTAATATTGATTTATTTTGTTATTTTGGTTACGTGATTTTTTTTCTTTATAACTAAACAATGTTATTAAAAATAATGATTCAATCAATTTGGTTTGTTAACAAGTTGATTTTAATATCATAAGAAAAATTTTAAAGTCAAAAGTGTTAGCTAGTTTAGTTAGTAAAAACTTTGATAGTTTCTCGATTATGCAAACTTTGTCTTTTTCATTTATGTTTTACCAAAAAAAAATCATCTTAAGTTCAAATATTTTCATACAATAGGAAGCTACGTAGAAATTATTTTCTTCTTCCGATTGTGAAAACATATAACCAAATAATATAGTTTGATGGAATGTCACCATCGTAAGGAAACCAGCTGGAAGTGTTATCGCTTGTTCATTTGCGTGATTAACATGTCTAATATCATACCATTTTCGACCATCACTAAAATCTCTTTCATGATTAGTACTCTCGTCATGTCTTATTATTATTTTTAGTTTACTTAATGTCTTGACGATCATTTTAGATTTTAAATTTGTACCAAGAGAGTTGAGTCCATCCAAAGAGTCTAGAGCTCTCGTATTAAACCTGAATCAAATTTACTTATATGATCTTTTTTTGACACCCAATTATCATCCCAAAACGAATAAAAGAATCATCGCGAGTTTCAACTTTAATATTTTTAACAAAAAGTCAAATCCTATCAAGTTATAATGATTACAACTCACACATCACCAAACTCTCGATACGATGAACACATGGATTACATCGGATGAAGGAGTCAAACCAAATGATGGGAATCGAGAAGACTAATAACGTAATTGGGGTTAACTATGTTACCATTGTCTTGAATCGTTAGTCTCATCATGGTTAGGTCTACTGGTGGAGGAGCAACGCTTACAACGTGCAAAAAGATGACACCGGTTCCATGAAGTACGTGGGGCTCGCATGTTGGGATCATATCGAGTTAAAGGCACACTACCAACTTCACCTCGTTCATCTTTGCATCTTAATAAAATAATTTGATCGATTATGATTATATTGATCTGATGGTTTCATTTGGAAGGAACATTAATGGTGTTAACTTATTACAACATTCATGAGACCGACTGTACGAGGTTAAATTTGATTCTTCCACTAAACTTATTTGTCATTCATTCTTTCTTGTTGTTACTAAAATATAAAATCACATGTGATTGATTGATGAAGAAAGAAATTATTGGCAAAATTAGATCTTGCTTATACATATCATAACTCGTCTTTATCATTTATTTTTTTCAAAATAAAACATGATTTTTTCCTCTAATCCCACTCATTTGTGACCCTCAACTCGAGTGGAGTCAAGGTTATTTTAGGTGCAAGCATATTGATTTTTATATTAATCAATGTCTTATAAGCATTATCGTCACCTTTTACCCTCAAAAACATCTTTAGAGGACTATCACAAAAGGACAAATTGTGTGAGATTATCTAAAATGAATATTAGCCTTATAAATCTCATAGAATAAACTTAGTAATAATTTTGAATCCCTTTTCCGTGTGATTGATGTGGATCATCTTCTTCCTCAATCATAACAAAGGTGTGAGTAATAGATAACAATAGTGTGGATTAGGTTTATCGAGTTAATTGATTATATTAGATCCGCTTAAATTGAGTTAGATTGAGACAAACTTAGATATACAAATTTATTTTACCATTGCAATTCCAATATCGATCTCCCTCTACAAAAGAGTTTGTTAAGATCGACTTCGCCAACTAAACGAGTCGTCATAGATTATGTTCAAATTTTATTAAGATTTGTCACCGTCGTCATCCAGTACCGAATTTTGTTTTATATCGACTACCAACATGTTAAAATATAAAATTTTGTTTTTAGTATATTATACTTTTGCATCATCGTGGAGAACTCACTTAAGCACAATGGATAATGCATAAACAATGATTTATATACAATTCCAATTGATTTTAGCACTTGCAAGAATAGATTTCCACTTCTCTCTAATCTTCAAAAATATTATTTATACGAATATTTCACACCATTTACACACTCACTCCATCATATTAAAATATTTATTTTCTTCGTCGTATATTAGTTGGGTACAATCTTCAGCACCAAACCACAACTTTATTCGTAGAATAATTTCGACATTTTGAATGGAAAATGAATACAGGACAAATTTGGCCTAACATTTTAGAGAGAGAGAGAGAGAGAGAGAGAGATAGTGGCTTCCTATTTAGCATTAAAATTGTGGTTGGGTAATTGCAACCTCTCACCTACAGACACACACCCGCGCGGCAATTCCAAGCGATCGACTGTTGGCTCCTAAGAAGTCACATGTGAATTGATGGCCTCAGTCCCACCTTTGCCTCTCGTTCGACCTATCTATCTCCACGGCTTAAGTCACGAGTCCACATAGTCACTCCACAATTGGACTATACAAATCCATTGCATCTATCCAAATCCATCACTTAAAGGGGAAAAAAAATATATTATAACAAAAAAAATGTGTAACTCATGCAATATAGAAAAGATAAAGATAGGAGAGAGAAAGAGTGATGGTGTTCTATTATCTAACCTAACATGACAAGACAAATTATATCCCACATGAAATATATATATATTATAAAAAATATATCATTTTCGTACCTTCAAGTTTTTATAAGAGAATTTAATACATTATCATCAGAATAATATTTAAAGTATAAAATATATCATAAATATCTAAAAACAACTCAAATTTTCTCCTAATAATACTATATATATATATATATATATATTGAAGTTATTTATTTTTATCTTTATTTTCTATCACCAATATTTTTTAATAAAAAAAAATTATTAAACTCGAACTTGTTTGTTGGATTGGAATAAAAAAAATCAAAAATCGATAGACCTTTGACCAGATTGATTGGTTCACTATATATATAGATCGTTGTGGTTATTCAATGATTAGATAGTCGAAGAGTCCTAAAAAATATTCAAATGATTAGTATTTTTTTATGTATTTAAAAGGTTTATGATGCAAATTTAAACTCCACTAAGCTTTTTACAAGGTTATTTTATTAATTCGGACTCTAAACCCTTTGTGACAGTGCTTTCAAGAATTCAAAACTGTCCATTTTTATCTATTATCGAATATATTTAAATTCATATATGTATGCAAATACTACATTCTCGTTCCATGTGTCTCATGTCATCCTCATTCACTATATTATTCTTATATTTTATACAATACATAATTATAGTTTTGGAATAATATTAGACATGTGATTTGATCATCGACCCACCGATCTAACTAATTGTTAGTGTAAACAACTTTAAGCCGTGGCCTCGGGGTCGATGCGACTTTGTTCGGGTCCGAATGATGGGGGATCTTCTTGGGACGACCCTCGAGACTGCAGAAGACCGACTGCGGTGGTCCGATCGTGAAGGGGTCTCCGTTTCCTCCGAGAGGGGGCTCCTCGCCTGGGCATCTAGTGGGAGGCTTCCGTATTTGCACCTGCACATAGGTCGGGTCGAGAGAGCTCGACCCGACCCCTCCGACGATCAAGTCAGTGAATAATCACAGGGAGTTTTTTCTGTCGTCCTCCTCTCTCACTCCTTTTTCTCGGAGCGTGAGGGTTTTTATAGTGACAGTTACCGTTACCGGATGTGCCCGCTTGTGGGAAGCAGGATCGTACTCCTGGTAACATTTGACATCGACGTTGGCGTGACGTGAAGGATCGAGCCTAAGCAGGATGTTAATGTACCTCGGTCGACGTTTCGATCCGTGTTGACCAGGTGCTGTCAAGTTAAGAGTGTCATCTGGGGCAGTTGACGTCAACTTGAGTCTTATCGTTATTATTACCCTCGTCACTAATGATCCGTCAATCCGAGACTCGGACTCGATTTTGATGGCCATGGAAGGAATGTGCACTACACTGAGCACGACGTTTAAAGAAGATATCAGGACACGATTACTTTAAACGTGTTCCGCATGACATGACATGGCATGGCGAAACCAAACTACGCATTGCATGTACGAAGGTGTGTACATACGCATGCGGGCGATGATGGATGATGCGCGATGGGCGTGAAGGATGGTGCACATGAGTTGGCATCATCCGGACAGCATCTATCTCCCCGCTTTATCGAGCCGTGCCGCTGCGGTGTGTGTCTGTGTCATGTGCTCATCTTCTGTGTGCTGGTTTTATTTTGGTGGACTTTTGTCTGCTAAAGACACCACGTGTTTGTTTGGAGGCCCTCTTTTTCTTCCTCCGCTTCCTTCCTGTGTTCTTTCCATCGGCCTCCCTCATTCCCTCCTTTCCTCCACTTGAACCAAAAGAGCACGTGATTCTTGACCCGTTCCTCGCTGGTTACTCCCTTTCGCTCTCACCCTACAGCCGATGCCGATGCACAGAGACTATAAAACAAAAGCCTAGAGATGAGTGGGGAGGAAGCACAAATGTTCAAATTGACCCGACGAAAGGGAGAGGAGGAAGAGGAAGAAGAAAAGGAAGCGACGTTGGAGGGGGAGGAGGGAGATGGCAGATCAGAAGATGGGAAACAACAAGGGGGAGAAGTCCAACTTCTCGCTCACATGCAGGCTCTTGAGCCAGTACTTGAAGGAGAAGAACGGCTTCGGTGGCCTTGGCCTTGAGATGGCGGCCGCTAAGCCTCTTGATCAACAAGCCAAAGGTGAGATTTTTCCTTTTTCCCTACAGTTCATTTCTTCTTCCTTTTCATTAGCCCCAAATAGAATTTTCCTGATGTCTGATCTACAGCTTTTTTTTTGTTCCTTCATGAGATTTAGATTTGGTTGATCTTTGTTGCAGGTAAATCTCGGGCGCCCACAACCATGAGCCTGTTGCCGGGGGCGGATGTGTCGGGAGATGACCAAACTCAGAACAACGAAGACGAGAACCCTCTCAAATCCATGGATCTCTTCCCCCGGAACTCTGGCTTTGACTCGGGTCTTCTGCCCAAAGAGGAATCGGGCAAGACCCCGGAGATTAAGTAAGTCTTCTAACTTGCTCCGAGGATCGCCTCATCCGATAACTGGAGAAGCTAAACCAGATGTTTTTACTGCTGTCTCAGGCGACAGACGGAGAAGGGCCAGCTGACGATCTTTTACGGGGGGAAGGTGCTGGTCTTCGACGACTTCCCGGCCGAGAAAGCCAAGGATCTGATGCGGATGGCGAGCAAAGAGAACATCTCATCTCAAAACTTCAGCTTCTCCGCCCCCCACCCCGCCGCTGTCGGAGCCGACTGCCCTCCCAAGCCTGACCCCATCTCACCGGCCGATAGCCTCGCCAAGGCCACCGCTTCTGGTAATCCTTCTTCCGTGGACAATCCCCTGCCCAATTCATTACGACTGGCGATGCTAACAGCTGCTTCCGGATGGACTGCAGATATGCCCATAGCGAGGAAGAACTCCCTCCATAGGTTCCTCGAGAAGAGGAAGGACCGGTGCGTACTTCAATCTCGAGTGTCCATGATGTAGTACCACAGCTGAAACCTCACGTTCTTGTCTCTGTTAACAACATGTTTCAGAATCAACACCAAGGCGCCGTATCAAGTCCATGGCTCGTCGGCGGCCACCAAGGAGGCCAAGCCAGAGTCCAGCCAGTCCTGGCTCAACTTAGGCCGACAAGTCCCGCAGGCAGAGCACGGTTCGGAGACCAGCAAACAGCACATGTATCAGTGTGAAGGGAAGCTCGTCTGACCAGCATCTCTGCTCTCCCACTTCCATGCCAAGAACTTTTAACTACGGTGATCCATTCCTAGATCTGTTATCTATGTTTGCTAGCCTCCATTTTCATCCTCTTAGTGCGAGGATGATCCCAGTAAGCGAGGTGGTAGTGTTGTTTCTTCTTGATCGATGCAGCCTATATTTTTGTAAGAGCTTCCTCGACAGGGAATGCTCTTGTTTGCCATTCAGACCTATTGAAATCTGCAGCAATATTTACGCTTAAATAATATCCATCTTCTTCAAGGAGACATGCAACCCTCTTGACATTCTCTTACTGCCGTTGCCTTTTCCTTCCCTCTTCTTCACCGTAAAGATTATGAGAAGATGATGTCTGGTTAGATTACGGTCAGGAAAGGTACTTGCAGAGATCACATGCAGCTATTAATTGGCTAGTGACAACTCCCCATTCAGAGATGCAAGCTTTTCTTTCTTGCACTTCAAAACGTATTCGCAACCGACAATTTCTAATGGCCATGTGAGAATCTCATGTTGAAATCAGTAAGCATGATCATGTACAGAACCGTCCGATGAGTATGCGTTGTAGAAAGCAGAGTTTGGTAGGGACAATGGGTCCTGCTCATCTTCCCTTGCCCACCAAGCTCTATGGAGCCATGGAAATCTTGGAAGCAGCAGCCGATGCCGCTTCACTGCAAAGGCAAGCTTGCTTGCTTGCATGTGGAGACCTAACTTTCAAGTCGTGGAAAGTAGAGCGTCATCGAGCTTTGCTCGTCACGTTTTCCTCCTGCGCTTCTCCGCTCCTTTTTCTTAATTCACCGTCGCAGGGTTCCTTGCAGCTTCCTCGGAAAGAGATCGAACAAGAGAGACAGAGAGGGGGTTTCTAGGAAGTCGTCCCGCACTGTTCTTCGGCAGAGACTCGCGGGATTCGTGGGTGGACTTGTGGCCGGCCGGATTCGAATCTCTCTCTCTCTCTCTCTCTTCGTCCTTCTTCTCTCTCTCTCTCTCTCTCTCTCTCTCTCTCTCTCTCTCTTCGTCCTTCTTCTCTCTCTCTCTCTCTCTCTCTCTCTCTCTTCGTCCTTCTTAACTTGAGTGTCCTGTTTTGGTTCTTAGACTGCAGGATTCGTATCTCTCTTCGTTGCAGTGGCTGTAAGAGACCAGTCAACCGTGGTGAAGTTTCATCTTAGGGTTCAAAAGCATTTAGTTGGGTCAAACATTCTAAATACTCTAAATATCTTCACAAGATCTCTTTGATGCTCATTTTTTTCTTATGATTAAATTAGTAAATATATAAAATAAAGAATAATAATATAAAATATAAATAAAATATTCTTTGATATTCTTTTAATTTAATTTAATTATGAGACAAGGCTAAGTGATGCTACTGTAGATAATTTGACCTTTTTTATGCTCACATCACATCTAGATACTGTAACATAAAAATAATAATCAAAAGTAATTTAACCTTTTACTCTTGAATCTATCGGACGAAACTTTTCGGATAAGTGGAACATAAACTTTAACATGGAGAGGTTTATTGTGAATATTTATAAGGAGTATTATTTATTATTCTAAGTTACTCATCAACCTAACCTAAATCATGCGTTCGCTTCATGTATTAGATGTGTGTTGGGAGCTTTATGAAGATTGATCAGAATGTAAAGGCAAAGCGAGCATGGATGCTTCGCGGAAGATATTTTTGGGGAATGGACACACGTGTTTAACGAGGGAACACCAAAAAGGTGAGCCACCTCACTACGGCTCCATCATTTTGTCATTTAATGTATATCATGAAGGAAGGTGATTTTTTTTATAGATAGATAATAGAAGAATATTTCGGTCAATTTGTTTGATATGCCACTCGTACATGTAGGAAGATCATTTCCCTGATTACGACTCCATCACATAATTCCAAATCAAACAATAAGAGAGAGAGAGAGAATCTTAGTGTACCGCAAAGCATACCATCATGATGTCGTGACTTAATTCGTAATGATGCAAATAAACATTTTTTTAATGTAGATTGTTTTATTTTTTTCAGATGAACAAAAATGAGAGTTTTATTATTATTATTATTATTATTATTATTATTATTATTATTATTATTATTTTAAACGGTCACAATGCATTTCGTCAATTCATTTGTGAGTATTGAGAATGACAATTGGATTGACACGTACACGTCCACGCTGACAATCGTGTCGATTGTCCGCGTTGGAACCAAATCAATTTCTTTTAATGTCGGCAATGAGTACATCGACGTCAATGTTGGCTACACCCAATACAGTGTTATGACCCTCAAATTGTATTGATTACAATAATCATTTTACCGTACAATTACAAATAAGAGGCTTCAAAGCATAAGACATTCCACTGGAACTTCAACAAGTTCTTATCTACGAGTTCTCTCTCCCTAATAATTTTATTGGCTTTTTTTCAGTTGACTTTTTAGTCAACATAATATCCATTTTATTCCATCACTTCCTCTCTGCCTCACAAGCATCTACGATCAACTTGCCAATCTTTCTTCCATCCTTCTTTCCCTTTTTCTTTTATCGCCCTCTTCCAATCCCCCCCCCCCCCCCCCCCCCTCTCTCTCTCTCTCTCTCTCTCTCTCTCTCTCTCTTTTCTTTCTTCTCGATTCTTCCTTCACCACCAAAGGAAGTTGGTGCTGAAGTCACGGATGAGCTCAGAGCTCACGGGTACTTGCTTTCCATGGCTGCATGAAATCCTCACGTCAAACATGTGCACACTTGCCTCCACCTGCAACGTATATAATATGCATACTTTCCCAAGACCACTTGCCACGGACCTCCCATCATATCACGCGTGGAGAAATGTCTCGACCAGCACCGACACCATGCCGGCAGACAAGCCTCTCACAGGCCATCGTTCTTCTTGTGCTATATATGGTCTTCCTTGTGCATCTTTATCTTGTTTTCACGTACATCTTGTTTGAAAGAATATAGTGAGAATTTATTATTGAGGAAGAGATTAAATGGCGGAGTTAAAATCTCCAAGCAGACGTCAGAAACATCGCCAGCGGAGAAGAAGAAGAAGAACAACTCTTCGAGCTCATCCTTCTCTTTCTGTGACCAAACCGTGAGACATACAGTTATCTAATGAACCGTTGTTGATTCTTTGTGTCGCTGTTTATATTCTTTCAGAAGCTCCACAGAAAAGAATTCGAACCCAAATCTATGGGGCACTGATCCTCCACCACTTCCGCCAGTGGCGCCGTCATCTGCACCGGCGAGAAGAAGTCACACATGAAGTCGTCCATCAAGTCCGGGAACTCTCCGGCTCCCGCCAGCGCCGCTGCCGCCTCCTGCGAGTCCATGAACGACCAGTCGAGCGTGTCCTCGCTCCCGGCCGTGAACCCGTCCGAGGCATCCTCCGACGGGGAGCTCGCAGCGCGGGGATGCCACAGCTGCGGCGGCGTGGACGCGGAGGCCGCGTGGCGGGCGGCGGCGGCCTGGATCTGCAGGTGTGTGAGCCGCTGGGCCGTCCGGGGCGGGGGCGTCTCGGGGAAGTTGAGCCGCGCGAGGCGGCCGCGGAGGCACGCGGCGGCGGCGTCGAAGGCCCGGGCCGCCTTCTCGGGTGAGTCGTATGACCCGAGCCATATCCGCTTGCGGCTGTTGGGCAGCCGGATCTCCGACACCCACCGCCCCCATTTCCGCAGCCGCACCCCTTTGTACCGCCTCTCCCCCGCCGCCGGCACGCCGCCTTCGCGCTCCGTCATCTTCCTGCTCCCGACAGACAAGCCTCAGCTGACCTGCTGTATGTTCTTGCAAATCCCCAGGTGGCGCTGGTGATGACACGACTCGGAATGCCGTCGCCGATATAAGGTAGCGGCCAAGCGCGTGGTGAAGCGTGTCCGAGCGTCAAAACCGCGAAACGATGTACGCTTGCGCGTGGTCAATAAAAACAACGCCTCTCCTCCAACCAGTCTTTACCCTACCTGAACGCATACCTGCCGTACAATTGGGTTTCACCTGGGTCCCGGAGTAAATCGGCAATGGACATGAAGGGCAAAGTCAAACAGTAGGCCTATTGTTCTACGTGTCGTAGTGAGAGCGTGGGGAGTGGTGAGACTGCCCGTCTTCGTCCCCACCCGCGTAAGGCCATGCATGGGTTCCACGTGGTGCATTGCATCCCTCGCTACTGCGAACTCAACCATCTCGGCAAAATAGGTAAAAGCTGCTCCGTTGGCTCGCAGTCGCTTTTAAACGCATGCATGCGCCATCGCTCCCTTCGAGCGTATACGTGCGTAATAGCCTTCCGATACGATGGAGCTCAACTTTGATTCAGATGTTGACCCAATTACCTAAAGTCCACGACATACGTGACTATTTATGTGCTGCAGTGGGGATTTGTTCGCCGTTTACTACGAGCCGATCATAGTCATCAGAGGTAAAAAGAGATCATAGTCATTAGTCATTTGCCCCACACTCAAAAACAGGAAATATCTTTACTAGAGAAGGCAACATCGATCATTTTAACTGGTAAGGTATATTTCGGCCTAGGTCACGTCACAATCGATGTTACGTCACGTTACAGCCAAGTCAGCAAGAGAAGCACCTCCACACGTCGAGTCAACAACCGTACCAAGACGTCGCTCGGTATGTCCTGTCCCGGTAAGCCCGGGACGATGCCACATGGTGTTGTTCCTCACATCCCGGGATGATGATCGCACAAAGGTAACATCCTACCCCTCGAGGATTGATCGCCACGTCAAACCCGCGTACGACCGACTCTCGTACAGTAGTATAAAAGCCCCTGGTCGGCATCCGGCCTGATGAAGAAAAAAAAAGTAGAAAGCAAAACCCCACACTGACTTACTCATCGAGGGGCAACAGTCAGTAACCACCCGACAGGGCCTTATGTGCAGGAGAGCGATCATCCCCAAAGCAAGATCATCTCGGAGAGATTGCCTCCCCCTGACGCACCGATCGGCATCTCGAGAGCCATCAACCAATTTTATCGTACAACAGCCACCAAGTAGCTTCCCGACCTCGGCTACCAACTCAGACGTCCGAAGACTCCCGACATCGATCTGTGAACCAAGCCATGCTAACTCATCAGCCACGATGTATATGTTCACCAATATTAACAAAAATATTTACACAACATATACAAGGAATTATAGCTTGTACGGTAACTTTGATAACGGTTTTAACTATAATTGGTGTAACGACTTCAAAAAAAATAATATAAAAAGAATAAAATTATAAAATTTTTAATCAAATTAAATGACTCTATCAAACCCAAGTTAATTGGTTTTAAACTTAGGATTTAACCATAACATAAATTATAATTGTGTTTTATTTTATTATATTTAACTCATTTGAAATCAAAATTATTTTTTTAAAGTCAAGAATCAAAATTGAATCATTCACAACATTCAGTTTGAAACCAACGAATTATCAAGCCAATTCGATTATAGTTCCAGCTTGACTCAATCCAAACGATGATAATAAAATAGAGATAATAATAAAAACATTGGACGTAACTTCAACTTTTGTACTCACAACACAATACAATATTTTTAGCACCATTCTGATTGGGGAGAGACAACAAAGAAAAATACAAACAAACAATAAGATTTTGAAACTAAAATGTGCTTATTTCAATCGATAACATAGGATAATTTTACATAATCAGTCTAACAAAAAAAAATACACATTGATCAATATTTTTTTTAAAATAAAATAAAAATAATGATATCATAAAATTTTAAATAATGATATTATAAAACTTTATATACTATTGTCTATAAACTTATTTAATATTATAAATTGATTTATACATTTACAAACCTTTTTTTTTTCTTCTCTTCGAATCCTCTAAGTTATTCTATATAGATTTATTCATCTACATCCTCGTTCAGAAAATGTTACTTTCATACTCGGTTTAATGTAACTTAAAATGATAATGAGCTACTAATGTTATAACGATTCTTAACAAGTTTTTTTTTCAAATCAAAGAAAATGTCTCGTTATAATTGATACTTTCCTTATGATAAAAATCTTTGACTATAAATCTGACTTTATATTATTGAATATTATATTTTAAATTATATTTTTGTTAAAACTAATTTAACCGAGTCTTTTACAATTATCATGTAATTTTATGAGTTCTCTAACACTATTTTAGCCTATTGATTTTAACTTTTTTTTATTATATCATATCACATTTCAAAATAACTATTTTTAATGACTTGTGAAAATGATAAGAGGTCCTTTGATTCCTATATCATAATATGATATTTATAGATATGGTAGGTCATCTTTTCCTTTTTAAATCTTTTCAAAACTATTACATGTAGTTGTTCAACAAGATTATTAGCGATGACATCATATACGAGTTTATTAATATTATTTTATTATTTAGTGATTTGAAAAATAATAATCTGTCAATTAAGAAATGATAAAGGAGTAATAACTTCTATCTCGTTCATATCAAAATTAATCTTTTGAGATTTTTTATTTTCACTAATTTTATTATTTTTTACGAATCTTATATTACCAATATCTACTACTCATACTACTTTTAGGGTAATAAAATATGTATTCCTTAAAAAATTTAAATAATTAATAAAATACTAAAAAATAATTCTTGAATCCAATTTTTTCATGTGGATTGAAGACTTTTATCTTTGGACAACCTCAAATATATACTTGTCTCAAATTGAGTTTAATACTAGTACATAACATAAATAGAGTTGATGAAATTGACTTCTATGAACTCTATTCAAAATATTTATAGTTGTCCAAAATGCTTTACCCCATAAAGACTCAACCATAGAAAAATAATTCATTGTACTCCTAATTATGTCTATAAGAATATGATTTTATCGTTCAATAGTATTATTCTATTGTGACATATGGTAATACATACCGAATATAAATATCTATTTTTTTTAAGAATCTAATAAAAGAGCTAAGATTCTAATATGACTATTATATTTATCATAAAATTTATCACCTCTATTAGATATGATAATTTTAACATTTTTATATTAGTATTTCTCAACATCATTTATATATAACTCAAGACTATCAATAACTTGAGACTTTGATGTATTAGATATATATAGTTATATCAATAAATATATTGATAGATCATTTATAAATATGATAAAATATTATATTTATATGAAATGATGTACATATATCAATATAAATAAACCGAGGAAGTTCATATTCTTTTTATATACTTGGTTTAATTTTATATTATATGAAGTGAACGATGGATAGATCGATATAAAACCTTTGCAGCCCTCGAAAACAAATGTCCATCAAAAGTAACCGCGCCAAAGGAATCCACGATCCCCCGTCTCGAGAGAAAATGAATCGTCGTTTTCGTACCCACCGGACTCCTCGTCGTACCCGCCTGTCCGTGGCCCCATGGCGATCACCGATGGAGACATAGCACGAACTACGAAGAAGCATCACGCAGTTGGACCTGTCTTCTTCTTCTTTTGTAAGATTTCGAGCATATGATGTAACGATAATATATGAAAGCTGACTCGATCGATTGTACGATGAACCGAAGTTAATAGTATGCTTATTTTCGAGTCCAATTTGCATCATAATAAGAAATATTAAAGTAATATCAATAATATATATAGTCTCATTACTTCTCGACTCCATTATAAATATTCAGAGACGGGGAAGGAGGAATAAGGGAATGAAGCGAGAGGAAGGAAAAGAAAGAGTTACAAGAAATTGGCAGGGCGGCGCGCCTTGCCCTTCCCATGCAGCAGCAGCAGCGCCCCTTCCTCTAGGGTTCCGCCTTTGGCCGGGATGCAGACCTTCCGCATCCCCACGGTGGATGCCCTCCGCTTCCCGCACGCCGCCGCCTCGCCCTCTGCCGGCTCCGTCCGCGACTCCGTCGCCGAGGCCGCGCCCCGTCGCGAGACGGATCCCAAGAAGCGGGTGGTCATCACCGGGATGAGGCTCGTCTCGGTGTTCGGAAACGACGTGGATGCGTACTACGAGAAGCTGCTGGAAGGGGAGAGCGGGATCGGGAACATTGACCGGTTCGACGCTTCCAAGTTCTCCACGAAGTTCGCAGGGCAAATCAGAGGATTCTCGTCGGAGGGGTACATTGACGAGAAGAACGACCGGCGGCTTGATGATTACCTGAGGTATTGCCTGGTCAGTGGCAGTCAAGCTCATGATAAGGTGTGCCTCTTTTCACATTTCACTATAAAGTATACTTTTGTATTCACAAACCAGGGAATGCAATTGGAGATGTTTTCTTCATGATTATAGTTCACTTATGAATTGCATGAGTGATGCTGTCCAGGCTCTGATTAATATTATCAGACATGATTGCAGTAGTGTGAAACTTTGTTTGGAATTAGAGAAAATCCATCAAAGATAAAATGGTTAAAAAAAATTACTTTTGGCTGATACTCGGTATTTTCTTAAAGTGTTACCATTCGTCTGTTGTTTCCTGAAAGATTTGCATTCGTTTCTTTGAAAGTGAAAGAACCATTTCAATTGGGTTTTTCATGTTACGTTTTCACAATCATTGTCTATGTGGTTGACTTGACTCGAAACTTTCAAGTGTCTTCTTGGATTTTAGAAAGAATATAGTTATGCCACTACTGGATTATGATAGTTGCTTTAATTGCGTCTTTGATGTTATTTTGGTATGGGAAAGATTGGGAAGAAGAAAGCTTTGTGTTAATTCATCCTTGAGGTTGTCTATTGATAGAAGATAAGATTTCTACAACTGCTTGATGAAATCTCTATAAATAGAGTTCACGTACAATGCACGTTAAAGATGCAGAGTGTTAAAGAAGATAAGATTTCCACGATTGCTCGAGAAAATCTCTCCCAACTAACCGATAGAGGAAATTTTGAAATATTATTTTAACCTATAGAGGGTAGAGGGAAATATTTCCTCTATCAAGATCGGTTAGTTGAGAGAGATTTCCTCGGACAGTTGTGAAAATCTTATGTGTAACTCATCATCTGCATAGAGACAACTGAGTTTCCAATTTGCTAGGCAGAAGGCTAAGAAACAAATTACCATATTTAAGTAGCATAAAGCTGAAGACATCTTTAGTGGTCCATTTCACTAGTTCATGCATGAGAGTTTATTCTTATATTTTATTAAGCAAACAGTAAATTCAATAATTTATTTGCAAAAACAAGAGACAGATAAATAGTATGACAAAGGTGCCAAATAATTATGTACAGTGAGCAACAGTCTTTTCCAATCTTATAAAGGAGAACTTAAGTTGCAACAATTTTTTATCATGAACTTCAAGCATGTTTGCTCAACTGCAAGATGCCATGGTCATCATCATGAGTGTGCATATTTTGTATCATCAATTTAAATCAATTAGTATTTAAAAAGATGATTGTACATAATCACTTGCATATTTGTGCTACCTGATTTCATCCCTAGGGCTGTTGACCTAAGAAAATATTATGCAAAATGCTTCTGCTAAAGTATATTGGGATGTATATTTGGAAAGCAATAACTTTAAGCATCATTCTAGTGTGAAAATCTTAAGGTTGAGTCAAGTTTAGATTAATTTAAATAAGCTTGATGTAAATTTAATCATGCTTTATTTAACTAATGATTGTCACTTAAAAACTGCTCCATTTGTCCGCTCTGATTAAGGATGGTCTATTCATTCTCATTCAAATGTGTAACAAAACCAAGCTTGATGGAACACTTAGGCCCAAAATCAATCTCATGCTGTGCCCAGAGGAACTCTGGGGTTCATCAGGCTTGACTTTGTTAGATCCGTAGTTCCGTACTATACTAGTTGGCCACGGAGATATTTCTACAGTTTCTTTCAACATGTAGATAATGATCAAACTGTAATTGTTCAAGCTTTCTGGATCAGTTGCCATCAATCATCAGCATCCTACAGCGATTTCTCCAAGTTTGACTTGTGATGTTGCTTGGTGGAGCTGAAGGACCGGAAAAATGCTAATTCTTCTACTTGGGACATCTTGACCTGTTGTAATCATCATCTTTGTCATTGTTGTGCATTTATTTTTTTTATAGATGATCATGACCTATTTACAATTTGTCAATCTTCATTCATGTTCCATCTCTTATTGAATCATTTTTCAAGTAATGAGTTCAACATAGTCATGGACATTGTCGAGTAACATCATCATGAAGATTAAACTGTTAATTGAAATATAATATATGTTAATATTTAAACATTACAATTTTGTTCAGTTATTTCAAACAGTTAAATTATTGATATTTGATTGGTTTCTGCCTTATTATCATGCCAGACATTGGATGTCTAATGTGTCAAATTTCCATATTAGAGAATACTTAGAGACCAAAGTAAACAATGCACCATATATTACTTGTATAATGTGGTTAACCACATGAGTTGTTTTCTCTGTATATTTTGTTCGCCAATCTATTCATGATTGTTTTTTTGTTGTTTCTTACTATGTGTCCTGGAAAAGGTTCCGGAGAGCCTTGAACATGCGATGAAGCGCGATGCACCAATTATTGCTGAGTGAGTATCTGGGAGGTGCTGTGAATTGTGATGCCTATCATATGACAGATCCTAGATCTGATGGGCTTGGAGTTTCATCTTGTATTAGGAAAGTCTTGAAGATGCTAGGGTGGCACCAGAAGAGGTAACTCGATTATCTTTAGCAGTGTGAAGCATTCAAATTGATTTGTTCTTTTATTATCATGCATGTGGAACATTTTCTTACCTGTTTGCTATTTCATCAAAAATATTTGCTGGAGTTGGAAACTATATTAGATGTATTTCCACTCATCATACTAAGTGCCAATTTTGTTTGTGTGTGCACCTGTACACATGGATAGTTCTGTTGCTATCTATTAACCATGCCATTCACGCAGCAGCCTTCATCCTCAACCACTTTTTATGCGTAATTCTTTTACATAATTCGGCTTTGTTAATGGCAACTATTTTGGTTATTATTTTCTAGTTAAGGAACTCCAAGCATGTCTGAACCTCTTCAGATGTTTTCCTCTTTTTAACCTTTGTTGAAGACATCAAGGATTTGACTCATCAGCATAGCTCCTTTTGTGTGCTGGAGCATGTCTGTGTATATTTGTGGCTCCCCTCATGCACTTGACTGCCCTTTGCATTGTTAATTAGAACTACGGATGATTCGCCAGAATGGAAGAGATCATAAATTGTCCAATCATCAACGTATACAGATTTATTATGCATCTACAGAACTCTTTTTTTTTTTTTTCCCCTGCATGAAATACATCTTTAAAAATACTTTCTCCTGTCAGTGAGATGTCATAAATTTAAATTTTCTTTCATGTCCATTCATTGAGTTTGTTTTATAATTGCACCATTCTGGTTTTGTACTAATTCCATCTGAGTGAAGTTCCATTCAATTTTTAAATTAAACCTTTAAAGATGCCTTTCATAAATATTATATGTAATCTCATCATTTCTGCTTGGTAGACATCAAACAGCTAGTTTTAATGGCATCCTTCCAGTTGCCACTCTAGAAGATGTTGTGGCCACAGAATGTTTTGTTGCAAGAACAATGTAGTTAGGTGTTATGTTTTTCATCATGTCTTCTGACTAAGATGTTCTTCATACAGGTTAATTACATTAATGCTCATGCAACTTCCACCCTTGTGGGTGATCTAGCAGAGGTAAATGCTGTTAAGCAAGTCTTTAAGGATCCATCTGGGATTAAAGACTTGTGGGTGATCTAGCAGAGGTAAATGTGGTGGTATTTGCACCCTTCAAGCCATGATCCTGCTTGGCTTGTCGTCCCCGTTCTCATACCCGCCTGCGCGTGGCCCCCAAGCTGTCACTGGCTGTTTCTGGGACCACCACCCATGAGTGACTCTATAGTCCACGTAAGCCATGGAGACAGAAGCAGCAAACTCTCGACGTACCCTCCCTTCTCCCGTCACACCAAACAAACAAAATAAATTGTTAATTATAATAAAATAAAATAAAAATCACTGACAGAGCCACAGCCGATTGGACGGCGATAGATAATAAAATCATTTTTAGAAAAAAAATAATGTTCTGTGAAAATTTTTTAAAAATAAAAACACTCATTACAGATTTCTCAAAGCTTAAGATTTTTTTCAGAAATTTATTCTAAAATATTTTATTAAACTTATCATTTATCTATCAATTTATCGGTTTAATCAAAGAGGAGAAAAAAAAAGGAAAAGGGGCAGGAATAAATCATATATATATATATATATATATATATATATATATATAATTAAATAGACGGGTCAAATCGATTGACCTATTAATCGGATCGATGACGCGGTGGGTGGAATGCGGTCCGGTTGGACGATGGGTCCAGAATCAGCTCTCCGTCTCGGCGATCGGTCCCACTGCTCGCAACTGAATGTGACGCGCCCAAAGCCGCGATTCACACGTGCGAGGGCCCGTCCGGGATGTACGCTGACGTCGTCTGTTCACCCCTAACGCAACCTCCGTCGAGCCCACCAACTGGTACCGTTATATTCCCTTGGGATTTCAGGAAACGATATGAGAAAACGTTGCATACGTGCATCGTATCGGACGCCCAAAACGCCCGTCAATCAAAAGCGTGACGCCGGTCGGCGGACGAATCCCTCTCCAAAAGAAATCCCTCCTCTTCTCGGCCGGCCGCCGCCGCCTCTTCCGATCCCTCCCTTTCTATCCTCTCCCTCTCTCTCGCCCTCTTCCCGTCTCGTGCCGTCGCCAGCCTCCCTCGCTGCCGCGGCAAAGCCCAGATCTTGGCGTCGACGATGGAGGACGACGACGACGCCCTGTCCCCGTCGCGTTCGCAGTCCCAATCCGCCTCCAGATCCCCGTCGACAACGTCGTCGCCACCCCCTGTCTCCGTGGTGCCCCCCTCCTCAGACCCCTCGCCCCACGTACGCAACGGCCGCGTCGCGGAGCCCGTCACCGTCGCCGCGCCGCCGTACCATGCCCTCGCCCTTGCCCTCTCCACACAGCAGCAGCGCCCCTCCCCCGCCGCCGTAGTAGGAGGAGGCGGCGGCGGCGGCGGGCGCGAGGACTGCTGGAGCGAGGGCGCCACCTCCACCCTGATCGACGCGTGGGGGGAGCGCTTCCTGGAGCTCAGCCGTGGGAACCTCAAGCAAAACCACTGGCAGGAGGTCGCCGACGCCGTCACCAGCCGCGACGGCTACACCAAGACCCCCAAGACCGACGTGCAGTGCAAGAACCGCATCGACACCCTCAAGAAGAAGTACAAGATCGAGAAGTCCAAGATCTCGGCCTCCGACAGCTCTACCACCTCCTCCTGGCCCTTCTTCCACCGCCTCGACCTCCTCCTCGGTCCCAGCCACAAGCCCACCGGCGCCCTGCCGCCCTCCAGCACCAAGATACCCGCTGGCATCCCCATCCGGCCCCCGGCCCGCCTCACCCAGCTCATCCCGCAGCGGCACCGGTCCAGCCACCCGGCCCTCAACAAGGCGAGGTCGTTGCCGCCATCGGTGTCCTCCAAATCAGCGGACTCGTCCGCGGACTCTTCCGACGGTTTCCCGCCGCCACCGCCGAAGGAAGCCAACGGCAAGAGGCAGCGCCAAGAGCCAGAGGAGGGAGAGGGGGAGGAGGAGGAGGAAGGGAGGACGGCGGGCCTGCGGGAGCTTACGCGGGCGATACTGCGGTTCGGGGAGGTGTACGAGCGGGTGGAAAGCTCGAAGCTGCGGCAGGCAATGGAGATGGAGAAGCAGCGAATGGAGTTCACGAGAGAGCTGGAGTTGCAGAGGCTGGAGTTTTTGATGAAGACGCAGATGGAGCTGTCGCAGCTGAAGAGCCACCACCACCACCATGGTAGTAGTAGCAACAGTAGGAAGAAAAGGATGGATGTTGCAGGTGGCGGCAGCAACCACCACAATCACCATGATACCAACAACAACAACAATAGCATCGACAACAGTGACAACAATGGCTAGTGCAAGCTAAAGGAACCTCTTTGCTAGTCAGTAGTTATCAGCATCTCGTAGTCATTCACCCCCATCCATATCCTCCACCTCTCAAACATCGAGTTGGATGATTGTATTCTAATCCTCCCTCAGCCTCATTCTATTTGAATCTTATGAATTCTAATCTATGAATGTGATGTTTCTGACAATCTATCCTGGAAATCAGTTAGCCAAAAAGATGATGGCAGAAGAATGAGAATGCCACTCACAATTCTTCACTGATTACACTATTTTACTCCATTGTTTTCATTAAAGATGAGAGACTGAGGAAGAAAAGTTCACGACAATATATTGATTTGGTCGCAACTTCTTTTCTGGCAGGAGGCTTCACACAGTGTGATCCATAGAAACTACCAATAGCTTCATTGGGCATTCGGTTTCTGTATGCTGCAAAAGAGTCACTTATAGATGTCAAAAGTGGATCTATTGAGCCAGCTTTACTGTTAAGATTGCATGAACTGAGTGAGCTTTGGGGATTTGACACTCTCTTGTGGATACCAAAACCATATGGTGGATGATGAACAGATGAAGCATGAGAAGGTTCCAAAGAAGTTTTGTTCATCAGACCATATTCATAATTTTTTTGTTGAATAATTCTGGTATTATTTGGAAAAAGGTTTACATATAGTGTCAAAACCAAAAAAATAATATATTTTTTTTCAAAGATCCTAAACTGATATCAATTGGCTCATATATTCTGCCTTTTCTTAATGACATGATTCACTACTCTGTTCTGTACATACATTTTCAGTTTATCCAAATATTGTAAATATTTGGAATCTATTTTTTTCAAAAAAAAAAAATTATTCTAAGAAGTACTAATATAACTCGAATCACGTTCATCCGAGCATAGCAAACAATACGGATCCAGTGGATCTAACATAAATGATTTTACGTAAGTGGTCAACCAATATGTATACTTGTTCGTTCGATGTATAAATTTATTATTATTATGTGAAAAATTTATGAAGACGAAATTTTCTCATATATATATATATATATATATATATATATATATATATGAGAAAATTTCGCCTTCATAGAATTTTCACATAATAATAATAATAAATTTATACATTGAACGAACATATGTTTTCTATTTTTCGTTGTTTAACAATGGTCTTAAGAATATTTTGATTGTAAGGTACAATTAAAGGATATGTTTATGAGTTGGACAAAAGACAAACTGCAGAATCAACTTTGAAATGCCAAGGATTAAGTACAGATCCTCTTAATTACCATGGAAATCCTCTTGCCATCTACAAGTGCAAAGAGATAGAAGAATGAAACCTATCAGCTGCATCACATTCATCGAACACATGACGTGCATACCTGATACCTTCAGCAACTCATTCTCGAGCTTTTCCAGTAATGGTGGAGGAGCGAGTCCGAGCTGGAGAGGGCGGGCACGCGTTGCCGCCACCACCGTTCCGATGGCACGAACACGTGCCCTGCTTCTCCAGCACGGCTCGCCCTCCCCTTCTCCCGCTCTAACCCCATTTCTGGGTAAGTGCAGCAACACATGACAGTACCTCACTGCTACCGTGAGTATATGACCTGAAAACATGGCGTCTCGTGTTGGTTGTCGTCAGAGTTTAGGCTGCCGGAAAGGCTTTGGTTGATGAGATGTCATGGATGACGGTGTAATTGGGAAAGACCCCAGGGCTGTCTACCTAAGCACCTACCTCCATGGCCGCTGGATCAATGGCAGACCACCCACCACTGGTTGTCGAGGGAAACCCTCGGAGGAGAAGTGGGATCGATCACGGGAGACACATGGACTTGGTTGAGGTTGCTGCGTACATCTCCAGCTTACCGATCCCTTCAGCTGTGGACGCCATTGCTGATGACGTACAGCTTGGACTTAGAACCATTTAAGCGCCAACACGCTGCGCCGTCCTCGGCCGTATCTTAATGGTGCATGCCGTGATGAACTCGTCATGGGTTGAGAGGATTTGGCTTGCTTTGACGCAGTACGAATCAGCGGTGGCCAAATGACTTGGATGATTACTTATTTAGAGGATAAGGAATCAGTGGCGGCCAAATTACTTGGATGATTACTTAGTTAGAGGATAAGGAATTGACGAATAGAAAAACTCCTACAAGTAAGAAAAAAAAAATCTTAAATTTCAAAATTTACTATTTTATGTATATTAAAATTTTAATGAGAAGATATAAAAATAAATTACAGTGATAAAGATAAGATTTCCTCAACTATACGAGGAAATCTCTCTATTCAGGAAAATCCTCTATTCGGAAATCCTTTCTCCTAATTTGTATAAATAGGAGAGGGACATGTTAATGTATTTAAACTTTTTTACTTGGTATCAGAAAAGCGAAGCTTCGCTCTTGTCTTCGGCCAGCAATCAATGTCACTGAGAATTAGTATCACTGTAGCTAAATTTCTTTTATGTTATCGTGACATCTTCTGGGAAGAAAGGTCTCAGACAATATTAGAACAATCGTCATACTTGTAGCGTGTTAGGGTAATTCCTTCCTGTCTCTTACCTTTTTTTGATAGAAAGATAATTTGTTAGATTTTCATATCTACTGGTGGATGACTTGTCAATCATTTGGTGAGGAGGTGAATTATTTGAGGATTTTATACCTATAAATATAAAACAATGTGTATAGTTTGGTGTTTTCTAAGGTTGAGGAGACTTTGCTGTCCATCTCAGGAAGCGAGTAGAAGAAGAAAACCCAACACGCCAAAGAGGGTGATCAACGTCACGGGCATGATCTTGATCTTGACACGTATGCCTTTCTTCCCTTATCCTCTCATTGGCCACAAGGCAACAAATCGATTGAGCCCACACAACAAGACGAGCAAGCTGTCCGCTGTTCGCCGCCAGACGGCAAGCCTGCAGAATCCAACACGTGTCCTGGTCCCCCCACCGCGGCGAGTGTGACTCGGCTGTGACGATGACGATTAATATATCACCCGAAACTCCATCGCCACGAAGTTAATATCCGGACAACCGAGCGGCGGTGGATCCGTGCTCGACTGTTCTTCCCGAGCCAAGAAACAGATCTTTTCCGGACAACAATTGAAGTCATGGTGGAGCCCAGCATTGGTAGAGAGTTTACGACGTCGAGCGAGGATGTCCCGTGTTTCGTGTGAGACAGGAGATCAACCAAGCTTGGCGCCACACTGACGTGGACCGCCTGGCACCCGCACCAAACGACGGCGGTACTTGCACACCGTCGTCCCACCCAACGCTAAGTCCTGTGGGACCCACTAGGAGATCCACCGGATCGCGCGACCTCCGTCGTCCACGATTCCGATTCCCAGCATCGGCGAGGCATCTTCCTCGGCATGTACTCCCAGCATCTCCGCATCACATCGGTCCCTATCCAACGGCCCTGATCTGGTGTCTCTCCTCTATATACCCCTCGCCCCTGTGTGCTTCTCGCTGCATCTCGGAGGGCGAGTCGAGAAAAGAACTCTTCCCATAATACACACCCATCCTTCGTTTTGTCCCGAAATGGACGTGCTCGATGTGCCGCCACTCGAGGCGGTGGCGTTCCGCCTCTACTCCCTCCCCGGCGCCGCCGCAGGCTCGGTGTGGGCGTGGGCCGCCGTCCTCGCCGCGGCGCTCGGCCTATGGGGCATCAGAATCGTCGGAACCAAGTCTGACGCCTCCCCCCTCTCCCACTCGGCTCCCCGCTCCTCTTCCCCCCCGCAGCCTGCCATCCCCGGTCCCGCCGTCCCCGCGGAGCCGGCCAAGCCGCAGGCGGAGCCGACCAATCGCGAGGACTACAGGCCGATCGCGCGGCCTACCGGATGCCGCGTGGAGGAAGCCAGCGCGACCAAGGCCCGGTTCACGGCCTACTACCACGGCGCCTCCTGCAACGGCTTCGGCGCGGTGGAGGAGGACGAATGCCACGAGGGGGAGGATGGCGGCGCTCGCGGCGTCGAGTGCGGGGTAGCGGCGCCATGGAATCAAGGGTGGCGGTGGGAGGGGCTGACGGTGCGGCGGCGGTGGGACTTGGGATGGTATCGTTACCAGGAAATGACGGCGCTTAACGGAAGCGTGGTGAGGTTGTGGGATGGGGCAGAGAGCGGCTTGACGGCGAGGCGACGGCAGCCGCAAAATCTAATTTAGTGGGGAATACAACTTTGCGGAGATGTGTAAATGTCTCTGCCATCAGTAAAAGTACAATTTTGCCCCCTCATCGATAGGGAAACGAGATTGGCGACCTTCTCATTCATTTCTTGCATTCGAGGTCATTTAAGACTTTTGAGAGCAGTGTGTCACACTCTTACTGTTCTTTGATGGTTCACTTGCTCATTCAGCTAAAGATCCAAGGAATAAACATATGCCAGAATGAATTAGTCAAAACAAAGTGTAGTTGGTTGATATATATAATAAGCTTTTGATAGCCAATAAGACTTAAAATACTTGTATTATGCCAAGTTGGATTTATGAGGATTTCATCTATGAGATCATCCTATGATTTAGATATGGTCAAAAGTATTGAGAAGTTGTAGGGTAATCATATATCTTTGCAGTACAGTCCCTCTCATGAAGCTAATGTGGCTTAGATTGGAGTTTAGCATAGAAAAGTTATGCTTGGCATAGAATTCTTTTGACTTATAAAAGTGTCAACAGGCCAATTTACCTATTTAGAAGGGTTTTTCTTTAACATATCATTGTAAAATATAGGATATATAGGGATGATTTAATACATAATTAAGAAATCATATGTTTAAAATAAATAATATTATCTAATTGAAAAGTAAGTTGAAGAGAAACAGCAAGTATTATTGGCAAAGGTAGGATTTAAATTGGAGATCTAATGATAAACTGTTAAAGTTTTTATCAATTAGGCCATCTAATTATTATAAAATATTGGATAATATTTTAAACTCTCAAATTTTATTGAGTGGATCTGGTACCTCATTGCTAGAGTAGTATTTTAGGTGTAGCAACATATATGTTAAATTGCTTGTACATTCAAATTAATTATCTTTATAATTGAGTTTTTTTTTACACCAGAAAGGTGTAATGACACATTAGCACCAACCTAACCTTATGTTTGGTGACTGCAGCAATTATTAGGCCATTTTTAATGCTCACCAAAACAAACCAGTGTTCCTTACTCTTTCTGGCCACTGTCATCCTGTGAGAAGAGGGAGGAAGACAGTGAATAAGTGCATCATTTACACTTTTTTTTTTGTTTTCTGGTTAGAATCTAATAGCCTATAAAGCAATAAAACAAAGAGAAGAAATGATGAAATGTAGGATGCTCTTCTTATAGATCAGTGCAAGTTGATATAGAACATCCTAATAACATATTTCAATTCTCAGACACTAAAGACACCAAGTAATTTTTGTTCAATCTCCCAAGACTAATACATTGAACTAGTTTAAGATACTTTTTATCTAGATAAATGCCTTAGGATAATGTATAATTTAGGTGTTTCCATAAGGTGTTCAAATCCCATTTTTCATCTTCAGTATTTATAAATCTCAATCCCAGTGCAAATTGTGCCCAAGTGCTTAGTCCAAATGACTTTGTGGTGGTCCTCCTCTTCATTAGCATACATTAATGCTTGGTTTATTTGGTGCCAAATCCCTGCTTACTGCAATCTAGAGGATCACATCCCTGCAATATATAATATAGTTTTCATAATTAAGCAAGAGAAAGGTACCACAATAACCTACTCTACCCAGGGAAGATATAGTTTTATCAAACTTAGAGCTAAGAATTATCTATGGGGCAGTTATCAATTAAAGAATTGTTACTGCTTCAGTACCTTTGCCATTAAATATAAGGGGAGCATGATAATTGACGTGTCAACAATTATTTGTGCAGAGTCTTCTTGATTAAGGAACTAATGCAGAGATTTGGAACCATCCAAGTGTAGATTCAATATTTAGCTCACTAATATCTACTTGTAGCTCCATCATATAATATAATTAATCACCATGTGTTACATGAGGCTTTGTACTTGTGTAATATTGAAAATGGATTAGCACATATTATGTGATAACTTCTTGATGATAGATCTAGTGGGATGGATCTGATAAAACTGACCCAGACAGCATAAGCCATTAGCAGTGTCTGAGAAAATACTATTTGGCGACATTTTATAAGGCTGATTTCCTCTATCATTAACAAAGTTAATTCACCAAACTAAAGGACTAAGTGTGATCAGATTATTATGTCTTGTTATTTGAAACTGGGAAGCTTTATTTTTTCTTCCCTTTTCTGAAATGTTTTGGGATATAATTTGGGGAATCTGTGTGTTTTAAGATGTTGCACTTTTTTATTTAAATCAGTAAAAGAATGAAAAGTAATTTTGTAATAATAATATATCTATTATCCACACAAAACTATCACACAACCACAATTTCAGCTACACAGCAAGCTTGCTGTTTGCAAGTGTCACTAAGCTTTAACCTGGACTTCCAATGTCAGCTATGTGCATTTGTGCCAGTGGATTCACAGGCTCAACTGAGTCTAACAAAAAGAAGGAAAGATTCTGTCGACTCTGCAGACAGACAGACAAATAATCACAAATACAAAACAACAACACTAATTAGACCAGACCATTTTTTCAGCAATCATTAGTTCCACAAAAGCTGTTGTTTGTGATCTTGAAGACAAGCCAGATCTGGAGTGAACCAGTATGTATCCATACTAGTGTTTATCTAGAGATCTCAGTCAACTCTTCCTTTAATCAAATAGCACACAAGGATGAACATGTAATCCCTTCACACCATGTTTCTTGCTTGTTTTTGGTGCATTTCAACTAATGTTTTCCTTGTCAACTTTCTTAAGATGTTCAAGTCCACGAGCAAAGCATAATCTCAAGTTTTGGTGCAACAAAATTTAGATAGCAAGCATTCCATTGAACAGAAGACCCACCGATTAATTCACAAGCACAAAGATTACAAACAGGAGGAGGGGACAAAGCCAAGTGGGGGAAATGATTGCATAGGTCCATGCTGTGCCCTCCATGGCTCAAAAGTCTCCTACAAACTTTTTCCTGACTCCTTCCACTGCTTTCTTATAGCTACAAAAACCTGCATCATATGCACAGATCAAGATACAAACAAAGCTGACGGCAACTCCTTGTCTGCAACTGTCTTCTTCTTCTCTTAGCTTTCCTAGCAAGCTTTCTCCCCCATCTCACTTTCATCTGTCTAGAGAACTTATCACCACCCTGCAAACCATGTTTCTTCCAGTAATTACAATTGCGCAAGCGTAAAAAGACAGTCTTTTGCGTTCCAGTGGCCCTAAATATGAATGAAATCACTAAAAGCAGAGCCATTTTATCACCAAAAAATATGAGTTAGGGTTTCCTGGCACCAAGATTTGGGACGAACCAGTCATAGACGGTGGGGCTTCTCGGCTCGGCCATCCCCGCTCCCTCAGCCACCGGCACCGGTTTTCTCCGCAACCGCTTCCAGTCTCCCCACGGCCCCGGCGCTGCCAAAGAAGTAGTTCAAACAAGGGGAAGAAAACTCGTTCTTGTCAGCTCCGCTCGCGAAACCTCTAGAAGAGAAACAGGAGGGGCGGGAAAAGGAGGAGCAACTTACGCGCGAGGGGGGAGTCCGGGGCGCTGGCCGGCGAGGAGGGAGAGCGGGGAGAGGTGGCGGCGGAGGAGGACGCGGTGCGCAGGATGGTGACGCTGCGGGTGACCTGAGCAACGCCGCCAGCGGCGGCGGCGGCGACGGAAGAAGCAGCAGCGGAGGATGAAAGGGAAAAGGAGTTGTACTTGCGGAGCTTGCCGACGGGCGGAGGCCCGGCGACGGTGTCGTCCCACAGTTGGTCGAGAAGACCCATTTGATCCTTGGATGGAAGATAGGGAGGGCTCCAAGGAGACGCCTTTCCGTTGCTGTTAGTATTACTATGTTTCCAGAGGAGGAGAGGAGGCTCGGGGGGTTCGGTAGTTATAGCAGCGGATGGGGTTGTATTTGTTTCGGATAAGCTCATATTTTCCCGTCTTTTTTATTTTTTCTTTTTTTAGGCGGTAATAAATGTTAATAGAAAAGATAGAAGGGTTTAATTTCTTGACTAATTAAATATTCATATTGATTTGAATATATATATATATATATATATATATATATATATATATTTATATTTACATCCGTGCTTATCCATCGATTACTGATATGGGTTGAATAAGTTTTGTTGACTTTAGTATTCAAGAAATATGCTACTTGATTTTATGATTTTATACCTAAATTTTAATTTAAAGTTGAAATTTTGAGGTGGATGTTTGGAAATAAGTGATGAAAAGGAGGCGGCTTCCGAGATGATGGCCACCTCATGTAGATCATGACGTGTCGGAATAATTCTTGCTGGGAGATTTCGATTGGGCTCGGGCCCACCGATCCAGTGACGTGGGGCCCACAAGATGGAGAAAAGGAAAAACCCCCCCCGGGGGTATGT